>NW_005842950.1:406200-430683 GCF_000455745.1 Alligator sinensis | reverse complement strand
GTTTCCCTATGTTCTGGTACCTCAAGGTAAACACCATCTGGGCTACAATAAATTACGCATCCCAGTTTACACAACAAATCCTTTCCAATAAGGTTGACAGGTGCACAAGGGCTAAGAAGGAAGGCATGATCCTCAGACAAAGGGCCGAAGGAAATGGAAACGAGTTCAGAAACAGGATGTGGGATAAGTTGTCTGCCTATGCTGACAGCATTTACAGTTTCAGGAGAATGAGGCAGGAAAGGGAATTCAGTGGCTTTCAGGGTGGAGCGAGAAGCTCCGGTATCAACAAGACAGGAAACAGGTTTACCAGAAATAAGGCACGTAACAAATGGATCAGATTGGTCAGTAGCAAGAAAAGGAGCGATGATGTCACTGTTCTTCAGGCTGTCTTATTTAACCCTGGGAAAATTGGGGCGGGGGGCAGGGGCTGGGGTCTGGGTCTTTGGTTGGGGCAGTTGGGGCATCCCGATTTCCAGTGTCCTTCTTGTTTAAAATAATGACATTGGTTCTCATAGGCTTGGTTTTATGGGCCCAGGGATCTACCTCTTCCCCTGAATCTACCCGGTCCTCCCCTTCCCCATCCACGTCCCCTTCCCCTACCTGGTCCCTGCAACTGAGAAATTTGTAAAGCCATTAACTTGGTCTCAGCATTATCTTTAGACCATTCTATTTTGTTATGAAAATGGTTGGCTGCAGCAAGGACTTCAGTCAAATTTTTAGTTTCTCAGCCAATAATTACTGTTTGAATTTTCTCAGCAATTTTAGGGTTAAGTCCCTGGACGAATGCTGCTACTATTGCTTGTTTAGCATTTTCGACAGGGTCATCCATTCCTGAATACCATTCAAATGCCTGTTTGAGGCGTTCCAAATAGTCACTGGGGTGTTCATTTTTGTTTTGTTTACAGGTATTTATTTTGATCCAGTCTGCCTTCTTTGGGCAAATTGTGAGAACTGCCCGAACCAATGCATTTCTCTTGTCAAAAAAGTCTTGGCCAGTCCCTGGGTTTTGATCTGGCCAAGTACAGGCAACATACAGATGCAGCTTCCTGAAATTTTTCTGGGTCTTCCCTGATTTTGGGGAATTTTTGAGTTAAATTGCAGAGATCACCTAGAGTCCAGGGTGCATGCATGGTTACTATATTTTGTCCATTGGTGCCAATGCCTTGCATTTGTCTTAGGGGGAGAATTTGTACATCCTGGGATCTAAGATTAAAGGGAGATCTTTCCGTGCTTATTCCCATTCTTCTAAATACACCTGTGGTGGGTTGTGACCCAGGGGTAAATTGCCACACTGGTGATGATTGAGTGGCAGGTATCATGGATGAGTCTGGACTATTAAGCTCCATGGATGAGTTTACCAAAGGAGCTTCAGCTAATGGGTCCCCAGCCTGGGCTGCAACCTGTTGCTGAACTGGTTGTTGTTGATGTGGGAGTCCCAAGAGAGCAGGGTTTGAACAGAAGTCAAGGATGTCCTCTGCTAGCTCTGGCGGTGGGGGTGCCCCGGGCAACACTGGATCGGAGCAGTGGCTGGTGTGTAATTTGGGGAAACAGCCAATTTCTTCTGGACAGCTTTTAAGTGCTGTTTTAATGTCTCTTGTGAATCTTTGAGACTTCTAGTTTGAGATTCTGTCCATCTTTTGGACCTATCATCATACCAATAAAAGAATGCGTCCCACTGATTTTGTGATGTTATGGATCCACGGGACTTTAAAGCCCCTTTTAAGTGTACTATTTTATCCTGATCAAATGTTCCTTCCTGTGGAAATTGCTTTATGGGATCATCCCTAGTATACCAGTTCCACTTATCCAGGTACTTGGAAGCTTTGGGAGAATAATGTATGTACATATAGTACGCCGGAGTCCCCTTAGAGGGAACTGGAACTTGTTTTGACTGACCTGTCCCTATTTTCACACACACGGGTAAGACAAGGGAAAGATTTCAAGGTACATCTGTGCTACTCTGTGTTGGGCCCCATGGCTTGTCCACCGAGACTTACGATAATCAGATTCAGTTTTGGCTCATTCCAAAGTCAGATTGGGTGAGGTAAACACAAAAGGAATCCTTTCACTTCTGTTTTTGACAGAAGCTACTGGGACAAGGGGTTGGGGAAGACAAAACCAGTCTAATAAATCTGTAAAATGACACCACCCGAGTCTTTAACCTCTAGGGTCAGGCTCCATCACGGTGGGCAGCCTGGATGGCTGACGGGTGCCCCTGGGATGAGTCCTCGGAGACTCTCAATCCCTTACAGATTCAATTCATTCACACATGGGGAACATTCAGTCGGCCAGACCCCCTCCCACATCGCCTCAGTTAACTAACTGTGAGCCCAATGTGCTGTTGGATGGAGGTGATTTCAGACAGATTTTCCCTGAACAGAACGTACGTTACCAGACAGAATTATCAGACAGAAAATTTAGCTGGCAATAAGGTTCTAAACTGACCTGTTTTGACAAGTTTCGGGTCCTAAGCAGCTAAGTTGGGAGCCTATGGCCAGTCCTGCTCCGAAACCCCAATAGAGATTTTGAATTAGGTCTCTTACCTCTTAAGTTTGGCGCCCAGGGTTCAGCGGGGAACGGTCCGCGGTCCTCCATCCTTAACACGTGTTCTGGATCCGAGTCACGGCACCAAGAACTGTCATGGAAAGACACGTGTAGACTTTAGGGTCAGGTCAGTAGAAGCTTTTATTCAGATCCACAGTACCGTGGGGGAGAGCTCAGAGTAACATGGATTCACCAGCACTTCAGGCAGGTCTCCACCTTTAAACAGAATCATGCAGTTTATATAAGCTTTTAAACAGACTGTTACACAGAACATGATTGCAAAAATAAAATTCTCTGAGTAAGCAGTCAAAGACAACTAGCAAGCACTCTCCTATCTCAGGAAGAACAGGCACATACTTTTTTTCTGCTATCTTCAAGCCCGCGGTGAGTGAAGCAATTGCAGGGGAATTACAAAGAACAAACACTTTCCCTTTGTCTGCTCTAATATGCAGAGCCAGCAATTTCCCACAAAGCTGTTATGGTCATCTTACGACTCATATGACCAAAGTTTAAGGCATTCATTTTGTCTGGTTCCACGCCTAAAATGCAGCTTTGTTTAAGAAACACTTAGCGCTGAAACTGTTTGAATCCAGCTAACAAATCTTCAAATTGCTTAGTTTCCTTACAAATACTCTACCACTTCAAAATATTTCAAGGTTTGGATAGATGGGTACAGTTGTTCAGCAACTTTTTAAAAAAGACAAACATGCATGACATTACAATTAGCAAGTTTGTTAGGGGAATTCAGTACTTGATTGAAAGCTAGTTCTATGGTATATTTACAACAGTTGGTTTATCCTACAACTTAAAACAAGAAAACAAATAAAGCTTTATAAAGGCAAATGTTGCTTCCTTCTGAATATACTTCAAATATGCTTGCATAATGGAATTGCCTTTATGTAATCTCTCTCTGGATCATGCATCAAATCTGCTTCTATGTTCCTTCAGTGGGACAATGTCTTTGACTAACTGAATTCAATGGAAAATGGAAAAAAAACTTATTTACTCCAATTCAATTCAATTCAATTTATTAAGGATTCTGGCTAAGTGCCATGCTCCCAAAGACAACATAACACACATACAACCATAAAATAAATAATAAATATTAATATTAAATACATAAATAAACAATAAATATTATATTAAAAATAGTCTGCTAACATAAAAACATTATTAATATAAATATAGTAATAAATCAGGACATGAATCTATAATATGGTTGTACATAGATCCACAACTGAGACAATAAAATCTAATCTCATGTTAAAATGTATCACTCATATCAGTAATAAAGGATATTTAACTCTAGTCACCTCAGCCTTGTAAGCAAAAATTGCGAGACTGTTTACTACATTTGGATCTGTTTGCTGTAGAAGCCAGATCAATTTCATTCTGTTTGAAAAATGTATTAATTTCTGCAAGAACAGTAATAAATAGGTTCTCCTTATGTCATTATATAAATAACATTCTAAAACACAGTGGATAGTATCTTCCAAAAGTCATAGACAGACTGGGCAACATCTTTTAGCTCTTGGAATGGAAAGTCTACGTACAGCCAGAACAGCTGTGGGCATCTGTTCGGTCCTGAGTCTAGTCAAAGAGGATCGCCATTTATTATTGAGATCCAACTTTAAACACCTTTCTCCCCTCCCAAACCTAATTTCTGAAGAGTATATACAAGATCTTTTTTATTTCAAAGATGCTAGGGTTTCACTCTGAAGTTCACTGAGACAGTACAAGCTGAGCAGTACCAAAGTCCTTATTCTGGCAGATGTAGATAAAACGTTGGGTTCTCACTAGATTGTTTCCTATTCTTTTAATTTAATCATCTTTTAAAAATTCCAGCCCTTTCTGTTTCATGAACTCTCTCTCTGGACCTGCAGAATGTAACATTTTATACATACATGAAACTTTGTTTTGTGCTGCAATTACTAATAATATAAGCCTGACTGCAATTACTATTAATATAAGCCTGACTATTAAGTTTCCACTGTTACCTTTTTTCCCTGCTTACAGCTCTACATTGTACCTGAACTCAGTCTTTCAACTGATTTCTCAACCTGCATTAAAGACTGATGATGGATTCTCCATGCAGAAGAATGGCCAAGATATCCTTCCCCTATTGCAAAACAGAAAAATGTTAGCATCCTGTGGCCTTAATTCATTGTTATTTCAGTGACCAGCTTATCTTCCTAGTCTGCAATTTTTATTATTATTATTTTTTTGCTTGAGAGTCTACACAGAAGATGAATACTGCTATTTACAGAGTACCGATAGATTTAGTTGGAGCCTAGTAGGGAATACTGGGAGAAAGGCAATTGATGCTATTCAAAACGGTGGATTTTCAGTAAATAATCATCTTCCTTCTGAGCATATTGCTGGGGTAATTCCCTGGTGTTTTTTAGAGTTAATGATTCCATGGTGTATAGATTTTTTTAGTCTGTTCCCTCAACAAAATTGTTTATCCTGATATATCGCATACTGATGAAGTGGATAACGGAAAAGCTGTCATAGTCCATGCCATGAATGGCTGCATTTCAGTAGTGACTGAACTGACTCATCTCTATACAGGGATAGATCCTCAGCTATGCTGATGCAAAGGAATGTATTTATTTGAGTGATGGCTCTTTGCACAAGTTGTTACTCATAAGTGTACTGTCATTTTCCTTTATCCAGGCTTCAAGCAGGGCTCCTACAATCTGCTGTGGTAATATTGAAGTGATGATGTAGCCACAACAGTCCAGGAAATATACAAGAGGCAAGAGTTTTGTGGGTAATATCTTCTATTTGGGTAGACTTAGACAGGCTTTTGAGTAGGGTACTGTGATACCCAAAAGCTTGTATAAATCTATCCCAACCATTCAATGGGTTCAATAAAAGATATCGCCAACAAAAGCTTGTAACTTGCCCGTGATCAGATAGTTATTAATATTAACTCCCTAGTTGCTTTGCATTACTGCAGCAGCATAATGCAACCAGAAGGTGCTGGGAACAAGGGATCTGGCACCTAATATGTAAGTCACTGGGTTACCCTAAGCCATTGTTTGGCTCCTAGATGACATACTTCTTGAGGTCAGGGCCCAGTCTCTGTGTAGAGCATTGGGCCTACTTGAAGGCACTTATCTGTTTGAATTAGGGTCTTTTGTGAGATCCTGAATTTACATTAAAGGAAGTGGTTCCTGCATAAAGCAGCCCTGGGATTGGAGCTCATGTGAAAGTTTTAGTGCACAATCAGGGCACGTTACATTAACCTCTGTCTGGCATGCAGGTTTGCCAGACTGAATCTTACCCAATAGCCTCATAAGATGATACCTAAAGGAATTAAATCATGATTGTTCCATCTGATCAGTATTGTTTGATACAGTACTACAGTAATTCCTGGTAGTTATAGGGTTCTGAGGAGTTGATCTCTGTAGGAAGTAAGACAAACAGGGCAGTATTTACTCACTGGTTCAGTGGCAGATCTTCTGTTAACAGTACTTGTTCTCCTTAGAGTAAACACACAATTAGCCATATTCAGAATTATCAGCTTTCAACTCGTTGCCTCATGGCTCATCCCTAATGCATGTATGTTAGTGACAGGTAGCCCTGGGTTGTTATTCCAGGGTTAGAGAGGGAGAGGATGACATGCATTATAAGGAAGAAACTGAACAAAGTAACAGATTTTTCTGTAGCAGTTAGTTTGGGGGATTAATTTAAGTAGAATGTGTAAATTGTCAGTGAACATTGTATTAAAATATATAAAGCTAATGCACACAGAGCAAATGTGGAGTAGTGAAATGGTTTAAGAGGAATAACATTGGCATTAACAGTTTGAGGTTATAACTCAAGCAATCTATCAGATTTTACTTTGGTCCATTTATCTTGTACTTTTTGTGCCGAGGGGCTTGTTTCTCATTGCAATTTCAAGAGCAATACACAAAATAGCTCAAACACAAGTTGATGCACTGTACACTGCAGAGGAAATGCCTGAAAAGGGTTGGTATCTTTTAAAAATATATATAATTAATATTTGCTAATAAAATCTCTCCCTGCTTTTTATTATCTCACTGCAGTCAGCATCTAGGATGTAACTCTCTGGCATAGATCAATCTGAAGGTTATACACGTAGGACATATAGTTCAGTGGTGTATTGTTTCATGGTACAAAATGGAGCTGTCCAACAGGGAAGCCCCTGGCTGCACAATGCTGGTGAAAGGTTAAATTGCAGCCCTGGGCTCCCACCCAGTTGCTGCTTCTCCCATTGCTCTGGGGCTCCAAGCTCCCTCTCCGACTTTATCTTCCCTGCCGCAGAGGCTGGGGTGGTGCAGAGCATTGCGGTCCACAGTGCTGGAGGAGTTCCTGGGCTGGGGTGCCTGAGAGGCATGATACAATGGGGAAGCTTAGCGTACATTGGGGGTGGGGAAGAACTCAGTTGCATGTGTCAGGGTGGAAGCATACAGTGTGCAGTCCTGGGAGTCAAGGCCCCCACTACTGTGGCTCCCATTAATGCAGCCCATAGGGAATATTGCCCCTGGCTGCTTAGAACTTAGACAGTCCTGGTATAAAAGAGTTTATAGATATGACAAGGGGTGAGCTTTTGCCATGACCCCAAGCTCTAAAAAGAGTTTTGTAGATGGATCCAAAATGTGAGCCTCAAGCCAGTGAAGATTGAAGGCAGATTTTCATAGTACATTCAAAACTCATGCAGCTCTGCTGAACACTGGTTAAAATGAAGAAATAAGCAACCTGTGCAGCGCAGTGCGAATGGTGTCAGCTGGACCACAGGGTAATTTCAGAAGTGACTTTGAAGCAAATGTATATGCTGCCTATGAGTGTTTTTAATAACTGGCTCAGAACTGATGTTTTGTGACTGGAAAAAATATTAAACCAGTATAAACTCAAAAAGAAGCTGGTGTCTTATAATGATGGGGAATGTGTCTCCATACCCATTGATGTTAATCTCCAGGACAGTAAGTGATGTCAGGCACAGCCATGCAGAGATTCAAGAGGTTCAATTAATCATGTCTGCAGGTTTTGGAGGTGCCCATAGATAGAGGATAGCAATCCTGACACTGTGTTTGATCATACATCGTGTGATCTACAAACAATTTTCTGCCAAATTAATTTACAGCTTTAATGCAACGGATAAATTTCACTTCTTTCCGTGGGTGTTTCTGTCATTTCAAAAATGTAATATCTTTCTGGAATTGTATAGACATGGCCTAGGTAATTCATTATAGCCCTGAATATATTAGGCATGGCCTTGTTTGAACATGTTCTGTGTGTTTGTGGTTTAGTCACATTTCCCGTTTCAGTGCTTCCATAAATGTAATTGACAGAGGTAGAGTTCAGCAAACAAATTGGATGACACAGAGTGCCACCAGGCCTCCCTTTCCCTGAGCTGCCATGCTGCTTACTGTTCACTAAATGTCCACTCCAACTGTCAGACTCTCCCTCCACACTGGCACATGCCATTTCTTGTACGTCTCTTTGAGCTGATGTGGGGCTGAAAAGCCTTTTCTGGCTCATTAGAGAGTTCAAACCAGGACATTGTTAGACAAAAATTCTTTCTGCCTATTCAGTTTTAGTTCCTAGAGAAAGCTAAGCCTCAGTTTAATGCTTCTTTTTTGGGCACTGCCAGCTACATATATTAGAATAAACAATTGTTTCTAATGATTATGTATTTCAACCTCTTATGGAACCTGTCTGATCAGTTACCTGGTGAGAATGACACGGTGCATAAAATCCTGATGAAACAACCCATCGAAATAATTAGCATGTTTTTTTTCCCCCTTTCATTTTAGCTACACAGAATGGTGAAGATTTACAACTCAGGTCTATGCTATCATGTTTATCCTGAAAGCATTTCACCTTCTGTATGGTATCACTTCTGCTAATGAAGACGCACTGAGGTATTTGAAAATCAGTGCAGAACAAAACTTGCTTCTCACTGTAAGTAAATGCATGATTCCCTAGATATTATTTTAACATAAAACAAAGTTTCTGGATTGGTTTGTTTTATGTGATTTTCTTCTGCTGTACAAAACTGTACATTGTCAATAGGGATTTATATGTAAATATAGAAGAGATGAATTGCGGGGTGTGAAAAGAACAAGCAGATCTGTGGAGAGGAAAAATATTTGTGTCTGAAATCATCTTTAGATATCCTATAAGCAGAGCAGAAGAATATTCTTCAAACAAGGTGCTCTACTCTCTTGCTCTTTTCTATTCATTTAAACCCATGTAAATCACCTCTATGTACACTGAAAGAAAACTAGCAGAATCTATATGTATTTTAACAAATGATGATGGCAAATTCAACTTAGCCCAAGTGTGTGAGACTGTACAAGGAGTAGAAGAGTCCACTACTACATTTTCATCAGTGACAGTTAAGTAATTAAAAAACAAAACAACAAAACTCGATGGATATTTTTGTGCCTAAAATACCAAGGTCATTTAACATTTTGGAATGCTTTTGTCTGTTTAATATTAAAAGGGTGCCTCTACATGTTGCTGTATGGTGACGTTGCTATGGCATCATGCTTTAGTACTTGCTTTTGGCACTACAAAAATGGTTAAAGGGAAGAGGACAGGCTTTCAGTAGCCATAGTCCCCTGGGGGCTGTGCAACCCAAGGAGCAACCTTCTATCACCACCTGGCTGGGGAGCTCACCTTCGAGGTGACTTTGTACCTCTCTAGCTGGAATGTCTGTACGTCCCCATAAAGCTATATTTTCTAGTGCTACAAAATGCCAAGGCATACCTGTAGTTGTATGTAACTTTGACATAAGCTGTTTCTTCTTCTACACCACCATAGCGGGTGTTCTATATCTGGGGAGCATGCCACTACAGTGATGTAGCTAGCAATCGCATGTAGACCCACCTGATAGCTATGTCATCTTAGTGCGCTGTACAGCAATGTAGTGCATCACTACATCGCTGTAGGATGATGTGTAGATGTGCCTGAAGAGCAGCATGATACTTAGGGCCATATTGATGGCTCATAAATGTTTCATTATAAATGTTGTATGAATGATACTTTTCCAAAAAATGCACAGTAAGAGTGTTATCTGCTGTTACTGTCTACCATTATATTGCTCATATATTCCTAAATTCAAAGTCTGCTATTCAGTAAGGAAACAGAAACAATACTATTTGATTTTAAGTAGCAAATAACACAGTGCACAGTAAGGAGTGAGCATAATGGATATTACCTTTGGGCTGGGAGTTATTCACCCAGATTATATGGTGAATCTTTGCAAATAACAAATATATTATTAAAAATATTTGGATCTATTCACAAGCAAATATTCTTCAATATGCTGACAGATAAAACTACTAGGGATTCATTTATAACACCTAATTTGGAGGATATAGCAACCATACATGCTAATTTGTATTTAAATGATAATAGGTATATTTAAATATATCTTTAAAAATAACCAAAATAATCAATTAACCATTAATCAGTGATACTTGCCATTGAGTGCCATAAAATACATCCAAAGGCACCATCCTGCAATAGATTCCAGTTGATCTTCTTACAGGAACAGTTGGTCTGCTAGCCATCAACAGTAACAGAAAGCTGGAGTGGATAGCAGACAAACAAGGATTAATAGAATTTCAGTGCCTCTAAAGAATCAGGTTTGTCCTCTGCACACAATTCAGTCACAAACACTGATCCTTGTATGATGACTTCAGGACAAATTGCTTTTGTATGTAAATCACTGATATGAGAAAAAAAATATACACAAGTGAATGAAAGAGCAGCTCCAGCACTTTATATACCAAACCTCAATCACCCAGCTCTGCCTATGCATCAGAGCAATGGCAGTCTCTTTCAGGGCATGTGAGAACTCCAAAGCAAAATCCATTTTGGGGAATAAAGAGATAAATTCATGTCTAGAAGGTCTACATTAATTGCCAGCATCAAATTCTAATGACCCTTTTTACGGAATGTTTTATTCTTGTCTTTTTGCCTAAATTATTATTCCCTAAGCCTAGGTTCTATTCAGTCCTCTACTTATGATATGTATTTCCTAAAAGACAGTTTGGCTACCTTTTGTATTCCTCCCTGTGGCATCTCTAGTGGGCGCTCTGAGTACCATACTGTCCTCCTTGACCGGGACACCCCCCAACTCATCTGCCATGACTTGATGTTATTAGATGAAAGGAGGGGTTCAGTGCTGTTCCTCTTCCAGGGGCCCCAGTGACAGAGGTATGCACATTTGTGCCGCGGTGTTCCTCGGGGCTCCACCTCCCCCACACCCCATCCACTCGCCAACCGTTTGGATGTTCCACCTGTTGCTCTGCTGATCTCCAAGAGCCCCTATTTGCTATGGGGGTCTGGCATCTGCTTCAGACACCTGGCCAGTTGTCCAGATGTTATTGTCCTTGAAGCTGCAGTCCCTGATCTCAAGGGACTGCACTCCTTGGTTGCTCGGTGTCCTCTCTCCCCTCCATGGGACAGGGATGCTCCCAATAAACTCTCAGGTTGCTGGGCTGGGGATAGTCCATCCCCAGCCTAATGCCTGGCACTGCCTCCCTTGTCTTAGCAGTGGGGCAGTGTCTGCTTGGCTGCTTTCACCAGCCTGTGGAGCCACTAGGACCACCTGACCTGCATGCTCCTTGCTGGCCTATACTTCCTCCCTGCCTTTTCTCCCTGCTGGTTTCTGGCAGGGCTTTCAAATTTCCCATGGCAGCGGCATCAGCTGCCATAATCAGCTGGATGCCATCCCGTCCATGGATTAGTTGTTTGAAGAGCCAACATAATGCCAGTTTGCGCAGCCGTGGTTCCGTCTCCGTCTCGGGTCCCACTCCTGGACGGGAATCTACCGGGGTGTGGAGGGCCTGTTTATTTACTGCAGGGGTGCTCGGGGATACCCCCAGACCCCTTGATGCCTGTAGGGGCTTCTCGCCACCATACTCCTGAGCCAGAGGTGGGTAGGGACACGAGACAGATTACTCCAGTATCATGCTTTGTGGAATCTCAGAGCACTGTGGAAGCACAAGGCCCAATTCTTCCTTTTTCCCTCAGTGACCTGCCAGGGAAACATCTTGTTGTTAATGACATGAGCTCATCAGCACCAGCTGATCAGGAGAGTCTGGAATCTGTAGTCAAACCCGTGTGCCTCCAAAGCCAGTAGTGATTTGGCTGCTAAATGGTTTGGCCAGCTTTGTAAGTCCTTTAATTGTTTTTAGGCACCTGGCCTTCTACTTCTCTCATGCATAAGCATTCACTTGCTGGCTATGTTCTTTGTACACAGTTTCCCCTTTGTTTGTATTTGTGGCACAGTTTACTAACATTCCTTATGAGATCATATGCTTAATGTTCTTTAGCTGATTACTAACATGACAATTCTTGTGTAATATCATGGACTTCTTAGTTTGTAAACAATATAACAAATAAGAATCTTTAAAATAATAAAGATCAATAACTTTTCTGAAATTATTAGAAAACGTTTTTAGAAAGCCATTTGAGATTCCCTTTTACTTTTACCTAGCAGAGCTACAAGTAAAACCTTTTGTCACCACGGGACCAGATTCTATTCCAATTTTTAGGCATCTAAGTGGACTTAGGCACCAAAATGAAATCGACTTTTGTAACATGCCCTTAAGACTGAGTCACACAAAATCAGAGAGAAGGAGGACCCAGACATCTTTTGCATTAACTGTTTTTCAGGACTTGAGACAGGGTGAAGTAAAGTCACACTTAGGATGCTTGTCCACACTTAGGATGCTTCTCCTGTTTCCACGTTACACTTTTCCTGCATCCACATGACAAAAATCACCATTAAGCTAGCTAAATATTGTCTGTGTATCCATGTTATCAGATGATTTTATCATGTTAGGGGTTTTTTTCATGGAAATTTGAAACACCTCCTAAATGTTTTATTTTTAGCACCTGAATTTCTTCCAGGAAGGGTTTTTTTCGTTTATCATTTTAAATTTTCAGCATGGATCTGACTTGCATCCAAAATGGTATTTTCCCTGATTTGCAACAATTTCACCACCAGGTGCTGCTTGGGTTCACTTGGTAATCCATGGAAATCCATTAAATTTTTATTGTGATGCTGCAACAAGACTCCAGGGGCTAATCTTGAAAATTTTTACTGGTGATGGTTCAGATTAATGAAAAATACAACTTTTTTGGATTTCAAAAAAAATTATTCCCCGTGTTCACATGCACTTTGTGGCAAAGATCAAATTGTTATGGGTCAGGCAGTTCAAGACTCAAGTTAATTAAAATTAATTTTTGTTGGACTGTAGCAGCATTGGTGTAAGGATATAGGCAGACCCTCGGGGTCTTAAACTTGGCATGGTTCATGTCTCCCTGAAGTTCAGAAGCTATGGGTCTGGAGTGAGAGGCACCAGCTGGGCTGGGGGTGGGGCAGGTCAGGAGTGAGGAGGACTGGCAGGGCTGGGAGGGTAGGGGTAACCCTGGGGGGTAAATGTAATCTGGGTGGTACTCAGATAAGGTACCCCCTCTCAAATTGAAGGGATTTAGCAGATGTTATTGTGCTATGGGAGGGGTAGCCACTTATAGGGGAGCAGCTCTCTTCCTATCCCATATAAAGCAGAGCTGAGACCAATTGGAACTTAACCATATATGGGCTTAATAAGGAAAGAACAGGGTGGAATACAACACTTAGGTGAGGGGCAAGGGGACCCTGGGAGATAGTAGAGGTAATTGTAGGACCTCTGGCATGGCTTTACGAGCACCCATGGTGCTCTGGCATGGTGCCAGAGGGCTGGAAAAGGGCCAATGTGGTTCCCATTTTCAAAAAAGGGAGGAAAGAGGACCCAGGAAACTATAGGCCAGTTAGTCTTACCTCGATCCTGGGTAAGCTTTTTGAGAGAATTATCCTGGCACATGTCTGTGAAAGGCCAGCAGGGGAGATTATGCTTAGGGGTAACCAACATGGGTTTATTAGAGGCAGGTCCTGTCAGACCAACCTGGTGGCTTTCTATGACCAGGTCACAAAATTCTTAGATGCAGGGGTAGCAGTGGAACCAGTCTTTCTGGACTTTAGGAAGGCCTTTGACACTGTCTCTCACCCCATTCTCATAAAAAAAACTAGGGGACTGTGGTGTCGACACCTACACAGTCAAATGGGTCACTAACTGGCTGGAGGGCCACACCCAGAGAGTGGTGGTGGACGGGTCTTATTCAACCTGGAGGGATGTGGGCAGTGGGGTTCCGCAGGGCTCGGTTCTTGGGCTCGCACTGTTCAACATCTTTATCAGCAACTTGGACGAGGGGGTAAAAAGCACCTTGTTCAAATTCACAGATGACACTAAGATGTGGGGAGAAGTGGGAATGCTAGAAGGGAGGAATAGGCTGCAATCATACCTAGACAGGTTACAGGGGTGGGTGGATGAGAACACGATGGGTTCCAACACTGAAAAGTGCGGGGTACTGCACCTGGTGGGGAAGAACTAGCAGCATACCTACAGGCTGGGGGACTCCTTTCTTATCAGTGCAGAGGCAGAAAAGGATCTTGGAGACACTATTGATGCCAAAATGAACATGGGCTGACAGTGTGGGGACGCGGTCAGGAAGGCCAACTGTACTTTGTCATGCATTCACAGATGCATCTCAAGCAGGTCCAAGGAGGTGATCCTCCCCCTCTATGCGACACTGGTCAGGCCGCAGTTGGAGTACTGCATCCAGTTCTGGGCACCACACTTCAGGAGGGATGTGGACAACATGTAGAGGGTCCAGAGGAGGGCCACTCACATGATCAGGGGGCAGCAGGGCAAGCCCTATGAGGAGAGGCTAAGGGACATGAACCTGTCCATCCTCCACAAGAGAAGGCTGAGGGGGGGATCTAGTGGCCATTTACAAACTAGTCAGGGGGGACCAGCAGGCATTGGGGGAGTCCCTGTTCCCCCAAGCACCACCAGGAGTGACTAGAAATAATGGTCACAACCTGGCAGAGGGCAGATTCAGGCTAGATATCAGGAGGCACTACTTCACTGTCAGGATGGCTAGGATCTGAAACCAACTTCCAAGAGAAGTGGTGCTGGCTCCCTGGGGGTCTTTAAGAGGAGGCTAGATGTACACCTTGCCAGAGTTGTTTGACCCCAATACTCTTTCCTGCCATGGCAGGGGGTCAGATTTGATGATCTGTTCAGATCCCTTCTGACCCTACCAACTATGAAACTATGAAACGGAATGGTAGCCCTCCTCTGGGCATCCAGGGTTGTGGGGGGATAACCAGGGGAGCATAGGGGAATCAAAGGGATTTTGTGTGAACATACACATATAACGGAGCCAAATCAACAACAGACTTGAGGCACAGGGTTCCCAAAATATAAGATGCAGCAAATATGAGGCACAGATCCTACAAAATTTGAGGTACAGGCACTCTGGTGGAGCAGGGTAAAACAGGTGGGAGGAACCCCCCTCACTAGTGGAGATTCCTTTTTGCAGGCAACTCAACTCTCTTGTACCCTGGCCAGGAATCAAACCCAGGTCCCCCATGTGGCAAGCAAAAAAGCTGTACTACAGGGCTGTTAATACCTGGTCTGCAATTCACCCACCAAACTTCCTGGCTTCACTCTGGAGGTGGGGTTGGAAGGTAGGGGGCTGTGAATCAGGAGTGAAGGGCCCTGGAAGTGTATGGTGAGGGCTGTGCTAAACTGTTATATGTGGTCGTTGCTCCCAGCTCTGGTGTGTATTTCAGTCCTCTCCATACACTGTTATATGCAGCTGTTATACCCCCAAGCTGGGTGCATAGCTGCCATTCCCATGCAGTTATATGTTACTATTACTCCCCAGAGCTAGGGTTACCCCATGCCATGCCTCTGTGGCACTGGGGAACTCTCTTGGACACCTCTGACCATAGGGGATTGACTAGGAAGAATTTCTAGCTATAATCCCAGCCCATAAAACATCCCAATTTCAGGAAAATCAGAAAAATAGAAAAAAACAGAGGCATGGCATGGGGTGGCTCAAGAAGGATTTCCATCTCTAATCCCAGCCCAAAATAAATTCCTTATCTGAGCCCATATACTTAGTACAGTGGGCATGGGGGGACGGTCAATTGGCAGCCTGGCATGAACAAACTGTGTTTTGGGCTGGGCAAGACTCTGGCCAGAGATGTCCAGGAGAGTTCCCCAGTGCCACAGTTGTATGCCATGGGGTGGCCCAAAAGTAATTTCTAGCCATACTCTCAGCCCCAAATCCAATTCCTTTTTTGGGTCCATATACTTAAAACCATGGCTGGGGTGCTGTCAGTTGGCAGCCTGGCATGGCTAAGCTGTGTTTTGGGTCAGGCAAGACTCTGGTCAGGAATGTCCTAGAGAGTCTCCTGGTGGCACACAGGCATTGTGTCAAATGTCCCAGAAAGGATTTCAATCTGTAATCTGAGATCAAAAACCAGTTCCTTATTTGAGCCCATATACTTGTACAGTGGACATGGGGAAGCTGTCAGTCGACAGCCTCGCACGAACAAATTGGGCTTTGGGCTGGGCAAGTCTCTGGTCATAGATGTCCAGGAGAGTCCTCCAGTGCCACAGAGTCAGGGGGACGGGGGAGCTAAAAAGGATTTCCACCTCTAATCCCAGCCCAAAAGAAATTCCTTATTTGAGCCCATATACTTATAACAGTGTGCATGGGGGGCTGTCAATCAGGCCATGTTTTGGGCTGCGCAAGACTCTGCTCAGATGTCTCCAGGGGAGTCCCTTGGTGGTACACAGGCATGGTAGATGTAAGATATTATTTTACATATTATTTGGTAAATATGCATAGCTAATGAAATTATCTCTCTTTAGAATGTGTAATTCATTAATAAGAAGCTTTTATTGGGTATAGGTTAGCTTTGAAAAAGGAACTGGGAACCAGGAATTAGAACCTGGGATTTAAAGGAACAAACTGCAGCCTCATGAACCATAGCATGTAGCCTTGATATTGGCCGCCCTGAAACAGTGGATGGTGAGAAGGCCAGTCACTGCCAGCCAGGGGTCTCTGCCCCACACCACCAGGGGTGGGGGAGGAGGAGGGTGCTGTGTGGTGCAGATGTTCCTTGTCCTTCAGTAGAGGCAGGCAGTTTGAAATTTGGAGAGCACACAGCATGTGGCCTGGGTTTACCCAAAATAGTGGCTGGTGAGAGCAGGCCACTCACTACAAGCAGGGGCCCCCACAGCAGGTCCCCACAGCCTCAGGCCCAGGCAGAGTGGGGACTGGGAGGGAATTTTGCAAGTGAAATGTTCCTGGGACTTCAGAAATATGGGGGGTGGCTGATTGATGAACAGAGAAAATAAAGTGCATGGCTTGCCAAGTGCAAGTCACAGCTAAGCAGGTGTTTACCAATTCTGGGAGAGAACCCAAACATGTACCATTGGGTACATGTGGTACAGGTTGGGTAGCTCTGAGTAATTAATCATGGAATAGGCCTTTAGCATACTGGAAGGTAATGCAGGAATGGGGATTTCTCTCTGTGGACTGCTTGCTAGGGCATGGCTTCCTCTATTCCTAACAGGGTAAGCAACAAGAAAACAATAATATTGCTGGCCCCAAAACAGTCACATCACAGAATGGTTTATGGACCTGGGCTGGTGTCTGTTCAACAGAAAGCCAGGTTCAGAGGTCTGCCTCAAAGCACAGACTGAGAGAGTTGTAACCTGAGCTGTGGGGAAACCTGAATTGACATGCAAATAGGGTTACTGTGAAATGCTGATAGGACAATGCACTGTCAGATTTCACCTTTCCAGGATTCCACCAATCACTCAACTGGTTTTACAGGTTCTGCTGAGGACTCTTAAGGAAATAGTCTGATCCACTCCAGTTTTACAGGAGACACAATATACAACAATCACACAGAAAACATGAACATGCTTTACAGCCAAGCCACTGGCCCACCACCCAGCCCTGCCTGTGTCCCTTACTCCCAACCTGAATCTCCCTGCTCCACCAGCCCTGCCAGTGACTCTCATTTCTAGCTAATCTGCAGCCCCCCAGCCCAGCTGGTACCCCTCACTCTTGACCCACAGACTCCTGCTCTTCCAGCCCCTCCTCCTCCAACCCCACCGATGCACTTCACTCCCTACCTGCAGTCACCTGCCCCTTCATCCCAGCTGGAGCCCCTCACTCCTGACCCACAGCACCCTGCATTCCCAACCCAGCTGGTGTCCCTCATTCCTGAACTGCAGCTCCCTGCACTTCCAGAAAGAGGTAGCAGGATGACTGTCAGGCAGAGCAATGGCAAGCAGAGGGTGGTCAAAGTGGGGCAGGAACATGCTGTTGGGGACAAAAATAGGTTTAGAAGGAAAAAGAGTGCCAGAGAAGAGGGGCAAGCTTGGTAGGCAGAGGACAAGAGCGGGGACAAGTATTGAAGGGATCTGGTTGTAGGCTGGGGGGGATATGGCTGCAGGCAATGATGATATGCTAATGCAGCAGTTAAAAGATTGACATACAAATAAATTAAGTGATAAGAAAATTCCTCTCATTGAACCTGGGATGTTTCTTTCTTCACCTCAGCCCACACCATTCCCCTGCTGTGTGGGGAGGGCAGGTATTAGCTCATGCTGGCCACTGTGTGGTGATTACGGGGGGAGGCGGAATTGGAGTAGACTGATCATGGCCCCCCACAACCCTACTTTGGGGGAAGCTGTCCTGGGCATGGTGATCCCTGGTACCTAAGGAATCTAATCTACCTTGATAAGAACCCCAGCCTACCCCCATGCTGTTTCTCAGCTTTGAAAAATGTCCTGCTTTTTGATGCGAGGATACAAACAACATGAAACACGGGACTCTTTCTTTTTTACATAAAAATTCCTGTAGTAATGTTTCCATTCAGGCCTTAGCCTGGGTAGTCTGAGTACATGATATCCAGATGCCAACACACAGAGAGGCGGGGGTGGGTGGAGGGCGGTAGTCAGACTCTTTGTGTACCCTTGTGTAGCCCTAAGTTTACCCCACATCCAGCACCCGGTGCAACAAGTGTTCAGAAAAAGCAGGGGTCAGAACTTCTTTGGGACTAGGCTTGGGCAGGGGGGCAGCCCCTTTGGGAGTCCTGAAGTACAGACCCCTGAAGCCAATCCAGACTTGTGAAGGGGAGGCAGGCAGGCTCACTCTTGCAGACCTTTGAATGAAAAGATTCTCCACCCCAACCAGCAGCACCATCATGCAACAAGCAAGAAGCACCCAGAAAAAAGCAGGAGGCTTTGCAAGGGAGGTGGGCAGCACTGTTTATTGAACTCACCCCCACAAAAAAACCCCCATGGCTCTCAAGCAAAGCCACCAACAATTCCCTCCCAAAAAAGCAACCCGGCACAACCCAAGGAAATAAACCAACCAAAATATCAAATCTTGTCCTAAAACACCACCTTGTAGTAAAGTAGTACTGAAAAGGCAGGAGGGTAAAATTATTCTGATGTGCCCCCGAAAATATTTTACTAGTTATAGCATAATAATCCATTACATGGTAAATCACATCCATGTTACTGAATTAGTCATCATAAACTAAGAAAGGAAAATTAAACCACGAACATTTTTAGTGGGTAAATGCCAATTACATGGACAAGCACCCTTAAGCACCTAAGTCCACCTATGTGCCTAATAAGGGAAATAGAATCTAGCCCCTGGTGTTTATCCCCATTTTTGAGCACTACATCTTCTAGGCATGTTAATATAACAAATCAATACTTCCAGGAGATGAAGCATTAATAGCCTGATCCAAAATAAGCTAAAGTAAATTAAATCAATGCCATTGCTCTCAGGGTGCTTTAGATAGGGCTAAGTGTCTAGACTGTGTCTTTAGTAAGCAAAATATGGTATTGTTGCCCTATGGGGTCAGGCCAACTCTCAAGATCTCAATATTGCACTGTTAGACAGGAAGGTGTGATACAATTGCACATATACAAACACACAAATCAATTAGGTGCATACACACACACACTACCAGCTCAGGCACATACTCATCCAAACCAACCTAGGCACATGCATACCTATCACCAATTCAAGCACATACACTATACAACCCAAAAGTTAGACACAGATCACTAATTCATATATCATGCACACAATGCCATACACACACACCGGTTCACACACATACAACCCATCTACACATACACACAGGTAAGTTCCTAACTTGGATAGTACAGTGTGTATGTGTGTGCTTGGGGTACCTGGGATATTTGGGGGAAGGTTCAGGTGAGAGAGAGAGTTAAAGTGTAGGGAGTGAAAGTTGCCAGAACTGGGATTAGGACCGGTGGACTACAGAGAAGCTGGCTAAGGAACTGAGGCTTGGATTTACTTAAGGCAGACTGGGGCTGGAAACTGAGGCAGACAGCTGAGATATTGGGGGCAGGGAGGGATGCAGATAAGTGGTGGCAAGGAGGAGACAGCCAGGAAAGAAACTGAGGCAGAAACCTGGTTGCTCAGAGGAAAAGGGAAAGGCAGTGGGCATAAGACAGTGGCAAAGAAACAGGGGGTTTGCAGGCAGAGAGGAGCTCAGGACAGGTGTTGGAGGTGGCAGTGAGCCAGAAGCAGGAGAGGGAGAAACAAGACAGAAGTTAGAGGGGCGAGGAGCAGACATTCGAGCAGGGCCAAACCATAGTAAAGAAAGGAGTCCAAATAACAGTTTTATTAAACAGACAACACACTACACAGACCCATGAAGTTATTGGTTCTCACACACACACACACACACACACACACACACACAATGGCAGCAGGAGAAAAAGACTCAGTGGAAGGGTTGGGGTCCAGCTAGGGAAGAGAAGCAGAGTCCAAGTCCTCGGTTGAAGAGGGTGTGGGGGGTGATAGCTACCTATCCAGGCTGGAAAGGGGTCCTTGTCCAGTAGGTGTTGTCCAGAGTGCAGTTGCTGGCAGGGCCTCTGGATGGATAGGTGGTGTGGCATGGTGCTAGTCTAAATGGAGAGGGCGTCCCACTGGGTCTGTCTTCACTAACCCTTTTTATAGGGGCAGACCTTGTGTAACCCTAATGACAGGAGGCATGCCCAGGCAAGGGTCAGCCCCTGGCATACTGAGCATGTGTACTCCATGCAGGGATGTGCAGTTTCGGGTGTCTGTAAAGGTGGGGTACAATGGTAGAGTTGCTGGTTCTGCAGGGTCTTTTTTCCTTCAAATGCTGGGTTCTTGTCTCTGTTCCTGGGTGAGGTCTGTGGTTCCTGGATGAACCAATGTGAGGTGCGGGCCTGGTCATTACAGGCTGTTCAGTAGAGGCCTACTACCATTGTATTTCAATCATTCCCAATCACTCTTATTCATCCGGGAACCAATTTACATGGGAGGGGTACATGAATCATACAGTTGCAACACAGGGGATGCCGGGGCAGAGGACACAAGATGGAGACTTGACATACAAAATGGAAACTTGACATGACTTATGCTAACTTACATATATAGGCCTAAAAGAGTAATCACAAAATATAAAAGCAGTACAAATATAATAATCATCACTTATAAAACAGTGGGTATTGATATCAAAATAGCAGGGAACTTATTTGCAAAGAGGGGAGAGAAAAATAAAACTTACTACCTAAAATAAAACGTTAAAGCATATCCTACATCTTAGCTCACTTATACTTATCTATAGGGAATAGAGAGGGAGAGAAAAAGTCAGAAATGGTTGAGGAAGGGGAGGGAATGCATTTTAAAATAAATTAAAAAAGACAGACTGGGGGTTTTGCTACAGTAAGGTAACTAAACTAGAATTATAAAACATGAAGCTGTTCATGATCTGAGAGGAATAATAAATCACCATGGCTGTTCAGAACAATCATTCTTCTCTGGTCTGCTAGGATTCTTTAAGCCTGACAACCATATTGTGGATAATGAAGAGCAATTCGATTTAGAGTTTCAAGAAGCTTTTGAAAAACTTCCTCTCAAGTGACTAGAGCAGCCATGGTGGAAGTACTGCCATAAATTAAGAGGCAGAAAATGAATAGGAATATAAGGCTAGCAACATGGCAAAATATTTGCTTTGGAATAGTGCCCTATGTTCCTTATTTAATATGTTAGTCATCTTAAAAGTGACCAAAAAGTGAGATAGCAACATTTGCAGATGATAATTACACATTTAATAAAGACAGAAGTTAATGAAGAATATGGGACCCTGGTCCTGGACAGCACTATGACAAATTAAATTCAATGTCCATAAAAACATGGCTAAAGGGAATTGGTAGGGGTAATTTGGACTTGCTTGTTTGCATTGCTAAATTCTAGACTTACTGTAACTAAGCAAGAAAAAAAGTAGGGTTTCAGTAGGGACACCTCAGTACAAACCACTCTTCAGTGTTAAGTGTTGGTTAATAAAGCATAGCATGAATGGATGCAAAATATAATAGAAAACAATACAAGAAATACTGTGATGCTATTATAAAAAGTCAAAGTCTCTCTCCTTTTCACTTCTAGTTCTGGTCTTCCAGGACTCACATCATAAAAACAGTTGGGCAACAAAACTGACTAAGAGTTTTCCAATTATATCTGAAAAGATCTATTAAGGTTAAATGGGAGATGACTAAGGGATAAAGTAGCTGTTTGGTGAATAACAAATTGATATGGAGAACATTAATAAGATGTTGATCTCTCATAATACAAGAATTATCTAGGTATGTAATATAACAGAGTATAAATGGTTTCTCCTCTAACTCCACTGAATCAGGTAGTATTATAATGAGAATCTTTTTTTTTTTCAATAAGGGCTTAATTCTGTTAGATCCTGACTACTCTAGCTCCTGCCCTATGAAGTTTTTTAACACATACAGGGTATATCTACATGAGACACTTAACTTCACATTAGCATAGTTTACTGTGCAGTAAGCATGTTCATCTACAGGTGCACCTGCTTACTTCAGAGTAAACTTACCTAATATGGAGGAAATTTGCTACCTGCAAATGAGAGTAGCAAATTTACTTGGCATTAGTAATGGTGCTATAGTGCTCATGTAGATGCCTAACTGGGAGTAAAATATTTTGCTTGGTGCTGGGATGGGCTTCCACCACAGGAGCCTGGAAGGGGACTATGTTTCCCTGTCCCAGCATCAGGGAGCTCCAAGCCCCCGACTCCAAGAATGCAACTGGGGAGCAGGGACTGGGAGATGATTATCTCCCAGCCCCTACTCTGCCATAATGATTGGAGAGTGCAGCGCTGGGAGACCCTTATCTCCCAGCATCAGCTCCATGATAAGGGTCTCTCAGCCTCAGCCCCATGACCATTGAGCTTGGGCTAGTAGATAGCATTTACCAGCAGCAGCCCTGTGGTCACAGAGCCAGCGTTGGGAGCTCCCTGCTGGTGGGGGCTGGGGAGCTTGTTTCCTGTCCAGCTTTGCAAGCATGGAGCTGGCAGGGGTACAATCTCTGCAGCCTGTTCCCCCAGCTCCCCAGCTCCATGATCAAGGAGCAGGGCATGGAACAAGCTCCCCAGCCCCAACCCTACATGCTGAGGTGGGGACAATGTTCCCCTACCCCAGCAGCAGGGAGCTGGATTGTGGTCATGAGGCAGGGGATGGGAGGTTGTTCCCAGCACCCACTCTGCAATCATGGAGCTGGGTTTGGGAACAGGCTGGGAACAAGCTCCCCAGCCCCCACTCCATGATCACAATTGTGATCATGGAGAACGGGGTGATAGCTCCCTGCATGGGGACACTTCCCCACCCAGCTTGGAACTGTCTGAGATGTGCCCCTGACTGGGAAAGTTCCCTGCCAGTCCCAGACTATGTGGGGAAGTATGTAAAGACCAGAAGTGGTTACGGACACTCTCATTTTGGGCAGGCCCCAGCCAGCTCTGGGCTGCACATGCAGACTTCCCTGCGTAGGTCCCAGTCCCATGCCCTGATCAGGTGTTCGAGGCATGGGGCTTGGAAAGATCTGCAGGGGTGGGTTAGGTCCCAGTCCCCTGTCCTGATTCACTGGTGGGACAGCTAGCAGCAAGGATGCTGGGACCTGCCCTGCCCCTGCACCCCTTTCTAAGCCCCATGCTCCTTATCATGGAGCCAGGGCCAGGAGCTCCCTGCTGCCAGGGCCAGGGGACATTGCCCCTGCCACAGCAGCAGGTAGGCTGTCCAAGTGACAACTGCTTCCTGGCCCATGCTCCCTATTAGCCCCTGGGTTAGTACCCTAAGACAGCCTGGAGCTCCACCCTGGTGGCAGCAGGGTTACATTGCAGGGCTTCATGAAGCTGGGAGCAAATCTGTTGACTAATTCTCACTTGTATAGGCACTAGGGCTGTATGAAATTTTGACAGCTGTTTCGTTTTGAAGCTGTTTTGATGCATTTTGACTCAAAACAGCAAAATCAAAACTAAGTGAAAGGCTTTGAAACAGGAGAAAGACTGCTCTGATATTGACATCTAGTTCCTGGTTCAATTCCCCAGCTCCCTGATCACTTCGTCCAATTCTCTGATCATTTCCCCCGCACTTTCCAGGGACCATGGGCCCCCAGTCTGCATGCAGGGTTTCAGCAGGCGGCTGCTGCAGGCTGAAGCCAGTGGCAGTCACTCAGAGCAGCCAGCACCGAGTGCTGGGAAGACTGCAGTGCTGCAGCTGGCCCTAGCCTGCAGCAGCAGCCTACTGAAACCCAGCACATAGATCGAACGGCCTGCAACCCCCAGGAAGAGCTGGTGACTGTCACAACCCAAAGGGTGTGATTTTTGCTTGTGTGTGCTTCGGCACTGCTAAATTGTCCCCGCTAAATTGCAGCTTCCTTGCACGGTGGAGTTTTCTGCTGCAGAAGAGAACCCCGGTGCAGGGGAGAATTTCCCGCCGGTTTGAAGCTTTCTTTGCAGGGTGCATTTCTTTGTTGCAGCACAGAAATGCTCGTTGCAAAGAGTTCCCACCATTTGTATGCTAATTCGAGTCCCATTATTGGTCAGTTCTAAATTATTCACACGTGGCGGCTAGTGATTGGCTTGCTAGCCGTATAAGAGGCTTGAGTGGTTTCCGCCCAAGTTGGAGGACTCCACGAACAAGGGAGGAGGAGACTTCA
>NW_005842950.1:403743-404368 GCF_000455745.1 Alligator sinensis | reverse complement strand
GGGCGCGGCGAAGAGAAGCCCCAAGAAGGAGAACACCACCGAAAGGAGTGAGGGCCTGATACGTGACTTCGCCATGACGCCCACTGAGGCCCTGATCGTGCAGTTCTTTGTTATGAATCTGATTATGTGTATATGTATTTGTGTTGGTTACTGTTTGATTTGATCCCTGGAGGACGAACTTTTTATGTTAGCAAATTTTGTGTTTACTCGTTTGGTTCAGCAACCCGTAGTAAGAGCTCTTAATAACTCGAGTGATGAGCGCACGGTCTAATTTAGCCTTGCCTTCAGCAAGGGGGGATGTCACAACCCAAAGGGTGTGATTTTTGTTTGTGTGTGCTTCGGCAATGCTAAATTGTCCCTGCTAAATTGCAGCTTCCTTGCGCGGTGGAGTTTTCTGCTGCAGAAGAGAACCCCGGTGCAGGGGAGAATTTCCCGCCGGTTTGAAGCTTTCTTTGCAGGGTGCATTTCTTTGTTGCAGCACAGAAATGCTCGTTGCAAAGAGTTCCCGCCATTTGTATGCTAATTCGAGTCCCATTATTGGTCAGTTCTAAATTATTCACACGTGGCGGCTAGTGATTGGCTTGCTAGCCGTATAAGAGGCTTGAGTGGTTTCCGCCCAAGTTGG
>NW_005842950.1:400742-403445 GCF_000455745.1 Alligator sinensis | reverse complement strand
GCAACTTAAGCAAGTTTTCCAGCCTACACCACTGCCATCTCAGTGTAAGTAAACAATCTTTTAAACTACCGTTACGCGTCTGTGCCTAATTCCAGCTCGAAGGCCTTCCCTCTCCGCCCCGGTGTGCCCGGGCTGCTGGCCACAGCCCGCGTGCAGCGCGAAAAGGGCTCGGGTCGCTCCCGGCCCGCACAGTGACATGATCAGAGAGCTGGGGAAATCCTGCTGTCATCCCAAGTGCACATCTGGGGGCCCGCATCTCCTGGGAAGAGCTGGAGAAAGTGATCAGAGAGCTGGGGGAATATTCAGGTCCCTCTCCCAGTTTCCAGTTGGATTCCTCAGCTCCCTGATCTTTCCCCAAGGCCTCTGATCACTTCCCCAAGTTCTAAACAAGGGGTGCGGGCCCATGGATATGCATGCAGGATGACAGCAGGCTGCCACTGCCAGCTGGTGATGGGGTGGCTCTGGGCTATTTCCGCAGCCAGCAGCAGCATCCTGCTTAAACCTTGTGCGCAGATCTGGGGACCTGTGCCCCCTGGGAGGGCAGCAGGGCTGTGCCAGACTCCTCCCACAGGGTGCAAGCACCTGGATACATGTGCGGGATGAGAGCATGCTGCCACTGCCAGTCAGGGCCAGCGGCATTATCTGAGGCTGCCCGGCACTCAGCGCAGGTAGTGGTGCTGGCCCCAGCAAGTAGCAGCAGCATGCTGTCATCCTGCACAGAGATCTGGGGGCCCGTGCCCCCTGGGAGGAGTCTGGCAGAGCCCCGCAGCCCTCCTGTATGCAGGATGACAGCAGGATGCCGGTGCCGGCAAGTGATACAAGTTTTGCTTTGAACAGTTTGAGGTACAGTTTTCCAGAAGCTCCAGCATCTATCTCCTTGAAACTTGACAGGCCGTATGCCCTCAGAAAGGGCTACCAGCTCTGCACTTTTCACCTGGATCAGGATAGAAATGACAAAGTTATAGGCATTTTCATGATTCCCCATTATAGCCTATGAGTGAAACATTGAAACGCATTGAAACAGTGCTGACATAGTGAAACAGTTTTGACAAAATGAAATGGAACAGTACTTCAAAAGAGTGAAATGAAACATTGTCCCTTCAAAATGGGGAAACAGAAGTTGAAACAAATGGTGCTGTTTCGTACAGCCCTAGTAGGGACCTACCCCAAAACCCTTACTGAGTATGTTTATGAGACTCTATGTTGCTGTAACAATGTGCTATGGCACCGTTGCATTGGTGAGCACAAACCATGATGCTGCAGCTACCTCACCATAATGACAACTTCCTTTGCTATAGTGCATCACCATAGTGGCTAAAAATAAATGTGCATCGCTGGCACAGTGCAGTCACAGCTGTTACTGCTCCAGCACAGTAACAATGGCACCACTGGAGACATGTAGGGGGTGCACACGGGTGCACATGCACCCCCTGAGCTTAGCAGTGCACCCCCTGCAGAAAGCACTGCTGACACTGCTGTTGGTGCCTCTGGGCTGTCTCTGCTTGCCACCCTCACCCCCTTGGTGCCATCACCACCGGCAATTTTTGCAGGTAGTCCTGGATCACCATTGGCTGACGCCAACACTACCGGTGGCATCTGTGGGTGGTCACCGACCACCAGTCAGTGCTCACAACCCACTGACAGTGCCATGGCCAACTGTGAGAGATCACTGTTTGCCGCCACCATGCTTCCGCTACCACCAGCACCGCCACCACCTGCAGAAGCTTGCCGTGCTGCCCTGGCCTCTGGTGCCATAGGGGTTCATGAGCAGTGCCATAGGGGCATGTGTAGACACACCCACTGTGCAGTAGCTTACTGCACAGTAAATCTAGGCTGGAGTAAATGCATATGTAGACACGTCCACATAGTCTTGTTTGCCGCTACTTCATATGCACACTAGAGGGATTAACTGAATCAAGAACAGAGGGCTCTCTTGCAGTATTGAACTCTGTTTGGTTTTGTTTTTTTCGGTATAATCAACCCAAAGCAGGCTAGGACTTTGTGCCCTGAGGGGTGACAATATGGTTATGTGGAAGAGGGAGCTTGCATGGCAGGACTTATTCTAGAGCAGGAGTGTCAAACTCACCCTGTGCCCTAGCTTGGACCCAAACCACAAGGCTTCTTGTAGCCTGGGTTGAACTTGGGGCATTGGGTGGCTTCAATGGGGTTGGTGGCAGAACTGGTGGTGGCTCTTGCAGGACCACGTGAGGCTGGCAGAGGCTATGGTCAGTGGTGGAAGCAGTGGGGTCCATGGGCCTAGTAGCACCAGCAGTGGCTATGGCAGCAGTAGGAACAGCAGTGGTAGGGCAAGTGGTGGTGGGCCAAGTGGCCACAGGGACAGTGGAGCTATATCAACACAGCCCTTGCTCACTATCTGTTGCCAAGATTCATGTCCGGTAGGGCTCTGGAGACCTGAATTATGTAGCAAACCATCCACTGCCAAGCCATGCTCCCAATTTCTGTAGCCCGCTGGTAGCCCATCAAGCTAGATGGAGTGACTCTGCAGGCTAGATCTAGCCCACTGGCCCCTTTTCTAGGGTAACTTTATCCTGCTTCTTCTTTTCTCCCTAAAAATTACTTTGATTTCTTTGATGCTGCCTGTAGAAGAAACTGCCTAAGGTGAAGTTACGTACTACTACAGGTATGTCTTAGCACTTTGTAGCACTAGAAAATTATAGCTCTATTCAGACATACAGGCATTCC
>NW_005842950.1:393367-400711 GCF_000455745.1 Alligator sinensis | reverse complement strand
ATTCCTGTATGAGCTACAAAGTCATTTCAAAGGTTAGCTCCCCCACCAGATGGTGATAGAGGGTTATTCCTTGGGTTCCTCAGCACCCAGGGATCCTGACTACTAAAAGCCTGTCCTCTTCCCTTTAATCATTTTTGTAGTGCCACCAAGAGCTTGAATGGTTTTACACTCACATTTTGTAGCTCTGCAAGGGTGTATTTAGTGCTACAAATGTAACCCCTGTCCATGGCTTAACAGCTGACACCACTATAGTTCTATAAGAGTTCCTGTAAATAACAAAACTGGACAGAGTGATTTTCTTTCTTTTGTATGACCTGTCATACAAAAAGCTGAATCAATGGCTATTTTTCCTACTGAATTCTGTAGAACAATTAAAGAGAAACTAAGCAAAGATTCTCTTTTTTTTAATTAAATTGCACTGGTAATATTTTTAACTTGGATTTCCTACGAATCAGATGCACCTACACATGCAATTAGGGTGAAGAAATAAATTAGTTTATTTCACTTAGGCACAACGTTTACACATGTGCCTTAGACTGCAGCACTTTGAGCCTTGGTGGAGCAGTCCTGGGCTGGCAGGGGCCCCTGGGGTCAAATACAGGCTTTGGATGGTGGCATTGCATGGCAAGGGGGCTGGCTGAGGCACAAGAATGCTACAGTGCAGGGCTAGCTGGTAGACAGCCCCTGCACTGTAGCACCCTCATGCCCAGTCAGCCACACTCACTCCCTAACATGTGTTGTGGTGGCATGAATAAGTATGCCATAGGATAGTACTTGCCCCAGACAGTACTATCCTACAGCACAGTTAACTAATTTACTGTGCCCTAATATAGGCACACAGGTAGATGGTGGCACTTTACTGAAAAGTTAATTAGCCAACTCCACAGTAAAGCACATATGTAGATGCACCCATCTATGTTTCTTTGTAAATTACAGTTCCACTAGCTGAATCCCACTAATCTCCTATTAACCATAAATTAGCGTTAAATATTCTGTACCCCCATTAAGGTTTTTTATTACTTTAAACAGCATTCTAACAAGAACACGGAAGGGATTCCACCGGTATTTTTGAATGAATGGCCTTTGTAAAAACTCATTTTCCCAGCAAACACAAGTTTCAACTACAAGGCCATCAAAGTTCAGGCTGTATTTTCCTTCCAACATATGAGATTTATGTGCTACAATTTCTCAGAATGTTGAGGTGAAATAGAAGAGCTTTGATTAAAATAGCTATACATGACACTGTCTACTGAGTGCATCTACAAGTGACACTATGTCACCACAGCAACTAGCTATGGAAACATAGTTTCAGCGGGTGAAAATTGTGATGCTGCAACTACATTGTTGTAGTGATGCACACCCTCAACATAGCATGTCACTACAGTGATGTAAGGGCTAAAATTAACCATGCACCACTTGTGTGGTGCAGTACAGGCTGTTACTGTACTATCATTTAGTACTTCCAAAGGGAAGTACTAAATGATGGTGCAGCAACAATGACACCATAGGGGCACATGTAGACGTGCCCATTCTATATTTGGATCCTTCCCTTGCAGTTACACTCTGGAAGTGCTGTACAGAACTAAAAGCAAAATAAATTATTTTTATACTTGTAGGCAAAACATCCTCAGTCTATCCCCATCCCCTAGTTTTTTATCACAGGATGTCTGTAGGAGGATGAACAAAACATCAGCTATGGTCCACTCTTTGTTGTGAGTTGCCTGGTCAGATTGTTTCTTCAGTGTTGATTAGTCCTTAAAATAATGCATTGATAATTCATACTATTTTACTGCAGTAGTTTGTATAATGATAAACAATCTACAAATCACTCAAGAGAGACTGTGGACTAATTCATGATTAAAATTAGTCATGATTTACATCAGAAGTTTGTTTTCAGATTGGCACTGAAGTTGGACTCCAATAGTAACCCACCCTACATGTACAAAAGGAATCGCCTGATATGCTTCCGTGCTATATCACAGGAGACTGGACTTGACTCAATAGGTGCCTTACAGTTCTCTGTTCCTGCTTTGCCTCTGAAATCATGACTTCCTCATGTTAAACGCTATACAAATGTATGACATCATTCTCTATGTGACTAATTCATGATTTATTTCAGTGGCCCAAGAGGGGAAAAAATCCACTGGACCCAAGATGAAGTGGTTGTATTCTTCCTGCAAACCTTCCTTTCTCTTCCTTGCCCACAAGAAAAAAAAAAAACAAAACAAAACCTTTTTCAGGCAAATTAAATATTCTTCAACCATAAATGAAATGCTTTGGTTTTGTTTTTATTTTTGGTTTGAAAATATCAAGTTAATGTGGGTATATCTGGTGTCAAAACACCATTTTGAAACAAAATCCCAAAAGTTTAATTCAGAAAGGTGAAATAAAGCATTTGATTTTCCCAATTTTTAATCCCATTATTTTAGCAGAAACTATTCAGCAGTGTCACAACCTTGTCACAACCTTGTCAGTTCCTTGTCACAACCTTGAGCCAGGAGATTAGGTCTACGTAAAGGTTCATCAATGAAAAAACACACTTCAACCCAGATGGAAAGGACCTTTTCAAGTGCTTCTGACCACTAATACTGCTGTTCGTTGCCAAGGTCACCAGATGTGGACTCACGCCTCGCACTGCAAGAAGGTATCACCACCATTGGACCCCAAGACAGCTGAGTTCCAACCAAGGTTGAAACCTTACCCTGAGGCCAAGGACAAATACCCTCAGGACCTCACTCAAGCAAGTGAGGAGTATCAAGGCGCAAGTGATAGTGATTTCATTGATGATCCTAACACCCTGATCCAACTGACTCCATCAGTTGGAGAGCCAAGGTATCATCTGTGTCCTCGGAAGACGTAAATGTTTCCATTTGGAAGATCATCACCTCGACCAGATCAGTGCTATTAACATCAAGGCGAACAAATAGACAACAAAAACCTAAAGAATTGCCTGCAGAGGCAAGCTAAACAATACTTGCCAACATGTTTAAAAAACTTGTCATAACTGCTATCTTGTTTAGCTTAATTGTTTTAAGTGCTTCAAATGTATACTTAAAATTCTTGCAAAAGGTTACTGAAGCCTTAAACACATCTGATTGTTGGGTCTGTGGACTTGTCCCCAGAACCAATGATGAAGGATTTCCAATGATACCACAGCCTTTAACCCTTATAAATTTAACTGTGCGGTGGGCAGACCCAAACAATGCCACCTGGACTGATGCAGGGTACCTTAAGGTGATACCTCTACAGGGAGAAATGTGTCGGGTACGTAACTACTCCCAACAAAAAAATTATTTAGTGGGAAATAGTAGTTGCAAACATTATGATATGGGAAAAGGGGTGTGGATGAATAATCATACCAAAGAGAGAACATGGTGCCAAAGTTTTAACGGTTGGTATAACCCATATAACCAGACTAGCGGAACTGGCGCGATATCCTGCAAACCAATGAAGTGGTCAAATATTTCCATATGGGAATGTTCTAATTTAGGAGGACATTGCTATAGAAATGGCACCAAAAAATCAGCATCTCCTAACATTTTGGGGAGGCCTTCTCCTATTGGAGGTTGGTTTGCCCGAGACCGGTATGACAGCTCCTTTAAAATTAACCAGGCTCTGCGAGGAACCTATTGGGTATGTGGGACTAAAGCCTACCATCAACTACCGCCAAATTGGTTTGGATCCTGCTATCTTGCCTGGCTAACTCCGACCGTCAGGATAACAAAGGTCTTGCCTCAAAGGCGTCACTGAAATAAAAGAGAGAGCCCCGATTTAGCAGACCAAAAACAAAATGCGGTAGCTACCCTTGAAGCTTAGAAAAATCCTTTAACTTTGGGAAAATTAATAGAGTGTCAGCTATCTCCTGTTTGGGAAGATATACCCTGCGACTACAAGCAGTAGTTGAAATATTGGCCTTAGAAACTGAAACTGCTATAACCAGTCTGGGAAACGCTATAAAAACCATAGCCCAAAACCAAGATGAGTTACGATAGATGGTTATGCAAAACCGATTGGCTCTTGATTATGTTTTAGCTTCCGAAAGGTGTGCCTATGCAGTAATAGGGCAAGAATGTTGCACGTATGTAAATAGTACTTTCCAGTTAGTAGAAGAGCAAGTAAATGATGCGCTAGCACATGCTACAAAAGGAGTTGAGGTTGCCTTCATTCCAAAAGGTACTTCAGCCGACTGGTTCAGTTGGCTAGACCCTTGGGGACTATTCAAAGGCTTGCTCAGAAAAATAATGTCTGTTTTGTGCCTGATTTTAGTTTTAGGCTTAAGTATATATATATCTATACAACTAATTTTATGTTGTGTCCTCATGAACGTCCGAAGAACTAAGCAGAGCATTTCTAGTATCTCAAAGGAAACTAAAATAATGGTGTTGCAAAGGTGTGAGCAAATCGAAAGTAGAAATGAACGGCTCCAGAATGAAATTGAAGGACTTATGAAATTGGAAATTTAAGGCTAAGATGAGACTAATAGTCTCAAAAGGGGGGACTGTGGGGTGCCATGACTCGGATCCACGACACGGATTGAGGAAGGAGGACCTCAGACTGCTTCCCCCAAACCCTGTGGCGCCAAACTTAAGAGGTAAGAGACCTAATTTAAAATATCTAATGGGGTTTCGAAGGAAGGCTGCCTGTAGGCTCCTGACTTGACTGTGGTAACTGGATCCGACCTTTATTGAATACAGGTCAGTTTAGAACCTTACTGCTGGCTAAAATTTTCTGTCTGGTAATGTACGTTCTATTCAGGGAGAAACTGTTTGAATCACCTCCATCCAACAGCACATCAGTCTTGTAGTTAATTAACTAAGGTGGTGTGGGAGAGGGGGTCTGGCTGACTAAATGTGTGTGTGTGTGTATTTAGAAAAATGAGCCACTGACCAGGTCTGGGACTAAAGCTGGGTCTAGCCGCCCCGATTCTGCCTGATAAGGTAGTGTTGAAAGCAAGGGGGCCCAGCTGAAACCGTGTGACCCAGTGGACAGGGTGTCTGAGTGATTTTGTCTTTTCCAAACCCCTTGTCACAGTAACTTCTGCCGAGAGCAGGAGTGAAAGAATCCCTTTTGTGTTTCCCTCCCTGTTTCCATTGTATGAGCCAGTGTCGGCTCAGAAGCCTTTTGTCTGGGCGGTAAAAAGCCGCGAGGCAAGGCACTGAGTGGCCCGGACATCCTAAATAAGTCTTTCCTGCATCTTCCTGTGTGATTGAAAATGGGGATAGGTTAGACAAAACCAGTTCCAGTCCCCCCTAAAGGGACTCCGGCATACTTTATGTATACACACTATTCTCCTGAGACTTGCAAGTATCTGGATAAGTGGAACCAGTATGCTACGGATGATCCCATGAAGCAATTTCCACAGGAAGGAACATTTGATCAAGATAAAGTAGTGCACTTACGGGGGGCTTTAGAGTCCCGGGGATCTAAGACGTCACAAAATCAGTGGGACGCGTTCTTTTATTGGTATGATGAGATGTCCAAGAGGTGGACAGAATCTCAAACTACAAGTCTAAAAGATTCTCAGGAATAATTGAAACAGCAGTTAAAAGCTGTTCGGGAGAAATTGGCTGCTCCCCCAAATTATACGCCGGCCACCGCTCCGTTGTATCCAGCTTTGCCTGGGGCACCCCATCTACTGGAGCCAGCAGAAGACATTCTTGATACCTGCTCCAATCCCGCTCTCATTAGAACCCCACTACAACAGCCAGCTCAACACCATGCTGCGACACAACCTAATGATTTACTGATAAATCCACTTTATGAGCCTCCTAGCCAGGACTCCACCACCCCGCCAATCACAAGGAGGCCATGTGCTAGGAATCTCCAGTCCAGTAGTGCTCAAGTATATCCACTGTGGCAAATGCCAGGTGTTGATCAACAAGGATGAGGTGGTATTGTTACCATGCATGCGCCCTGGACACCAGGGGATTTATATAATTTAACTCAAAAATTTCCTAAATTAAGGGAAGACCTGGAAAAGTTTCAGGAAGAGTTACAGACTGTAATAACTTGTTATAACCACACTTGGGCTGACATAAATCAACATTTACAAGCCCTGATACATAAATTACCCAAAGAAACCAGGATGTGCCTTTATACTTCTTGTTCATGGCCAGATGAGGACCCGGGAACTGGTCAGGACTTTTTTGACAAAAGAAAAGCTTTAGTTCAGGCAATTCTTACAATCTGCCCGAAGAGGGCAGACTGGACCAAGATAAATACTTGTAAGCAAAATAAAAATGAACACCCTAGTGACTATTTAGAACACCTCCAACAGGCATTTGAACGATATTCAGGAATGGATAATCTGGTCGAAAATGCTAAACAGGCTATCGTGGCTGCATTTGTCCAAGGACTTAACCCTAAGTTTGCTGAAAAAATTCAAACAGTAATTAACGGCTGGGAAACTAAAGATTTAACTGAAGTCCTTGCTGCAGCTAACCATTTCTATAACAAATTGGAATGGTCCAAAGACAATGCCGAGTTCAAGTTAATGGCCTTACAGATTTCTCCGTTGCAAGGTCCAGGCAGAGGAAGGGGACGGGGACATGGCCAGGGAAGGGGAGGCCCAGGTGGATATGGGAGAGGCTATGGAAACCAATGTCATTATTGTAAGCAAGAAGGACATTGGAAATCAGAATGCCCCAACCGCCCCGGCAAACCCCCCCCCCCCCCCCGCCCCCTGTTTTCCCAGATCCTGAAAAAGGATTTGGATCCTATCACATTCAAAGCGGGGTCTACCCTTGTTCAGTATGTTAATGATCTGTTGTTAGCCTCACCCACTTTGAAAGCCTGCAAGCAAAATACTTTAATACTCCTTACAGCCTTAGCTCAGAAGAGCCACAAGGCCTCAAAATCTAAACTACAGGTTTGTAAGCCTAAGGTACACTATTTGGGGCATGATATTTCAGCTGGAGAACGCCACCTTTCCTCTGGTAGAATTGAAGCTATCCTTGGTATTCCCAAACATAACTAGAAAACAAATAAGGGGATTCCTAGGTGCAACAGGTTATTGTAGACAGTGGATCCCGGGTTATGCTGCTTTTACAAAACCCTTGCAAGCATTTACCCGTGATACCACTCCAGAACCCTTATCTTGGACTCCTGAAGCTGAGCAAGCATTTGTGGCCCTTAAACAAGCCCTCACTGTTGCTCCCGCTCTTAGACTCCCTAATTACAGGAAACCTTTTACTTTGTTTTGTCATGAACGGGAAGGAGTCGCTTTAGGAGTACTTACTCAGCTGCATGGTAAGAAGCATCACCAGATTGCGTATTTCTGCCCTTGATGCCGTGGCTGCAGGATTTCCCCCTTGCCTCCGTTCAGTAGCCGCTGCTGCTTTATTG
>NW_005842950.1:377327-391970 GCF_000455745.1 Alligator sinensis | reverse complement strand
ATTGCCATTGTTAAATGTAAAGCTCATGAAAAACCTTTTGATGATGTCACATGAGGAAATGATCTGGCAGACCGTTCTGCCAGAAATGCGGCCCTTTCTGGCCCTCAGGCTCCTAACTCTGTTTTTGTTTGTTTTTCAGCAAACCAGTCTCCTCTGGCTAAACTTTCAAACCTAGCCTTTCTTCAAGATCAGGCCACAAAAAAGGAAAAGGATGACTGGCTGTGTGCAAGGTGTTCACTGCACCCTGACTGTCTCTGGCACTCCCCGGACGGCCACCTGGTAGCACCTAGAGAGCTTTTGCCATACCTTGCTCATCTGACTTACTCAGAAACCCATACCAGCAAGGGAGGCATGATTGCTGCAGTACAAAAAGATTGGTTTGCCCCAAATTTTCCTTCCATGGCACAACAGTACTGCAGCTCCTGTCCCATCTGTTTAGCTCACAACATTGGGCAATGGGTAAAAACGACACCTACAGCCCATCCCCCTCCATGAGGACCGTTTGTGAACTTGCAAATTGATTTCATGCAACTACCTAAGTGTTGTTCTTATGAATACATTCTTGTTATTATTGATATGTTCTCTGGATGGGTAGGAGCCTACCCATGTGTACATGCTGATTCCATCACTGTAGCAAAAAAAAATGCTCAAAGAATTCATCCCTAGGTTCGGGTTGCCACTTGCAATAGATAGCGACAGAGGCACCCATTTCACAGAACAGATAGTAAAAAACATCTGCCAAGCACTCAACATACAGCAACACCTACACTGCAGTTATCATCCACAGTCAAGTGGTGCTGTAGAACGTAAAAACTCAGATTTGAAAATGCGCATTTCAAAGATCTGCGCTGAAACAGGTTTCAAATGGCCTGATGCACTGCCCATTGCTCTTATGCACATTAGAAACACTGTCAACAGAAAACATGGTTTAACCCCTTATGAAATACTCATGGCATGACCCATGAGAATACCGGCTACACCACCTGTAGCCCCACACCAAGCAGACCTACAATTAACTGATGAAACTGTGCTAAATTATTGCAAAGCATTAATGAAGTATGCTAGGTCTGTTCATTCACAGGTCCAAGAAGCTTTACCTCAACCACCTCGATCAAAGTTTAAAGCCTTTGCTTTTTTTTTTTATACCATAGCAGTTTGACCCAAATTTGTACAGAATTTTGATTGCCCTGTAGCTACATTTTTAACAAATAATTGAAATTTCAACCCCTGCCTTGAACATCATATATTTTAAATAAGCAAAATGCAGATTCAGAGAAAGGAAGAATTACTTTGATCATATCAATGAGGAACTGAGGCTTCTAAACAGTAAAGCTCATTTCTTGAGCCCAAGAAAACTGGAGTACTTGTAGCAAAGTCAGTGAGTGCTGTGCTAACTTAACACCAGATGAAGATGATGACCCTAATAAAGTAAAGGAAAGAAAATATTGTAATTGACACCTGCAATTAATATTTTGCTTTTATGGTACCTAAAGATGCAACCTATGTATATAAGGCAAATTATAGAGTTAAATATATTGGGCATTACTCCTGTCAGATCCCCAGATAGAAACATTATAAAACATTCTTGAAGCAAAATAGTAATGTTCCATACATGCAAAAAGGCTGAACTGATTTTTTTTTTTCTCATAATTTTGAAAGTGTATGGAAAAGAGGGGGAGGAGGTGGTCAATTATGAGATCCTGCTTTTGAAATAAATAGCAGATTGAAACTGCTATATTTTATGATCAGGTTATATACCCTTTGATAATAGGAGAAGTAAAGAGAGTATATGCTATAGTGCTTTAATGTACGGAAAACCCTATAACAATAACCCATCCTACATTAGTGGCCCATATATGATTTAAATATCTGTAGCAACAGCAATCATTTGTAAATCCTACTATTTGTCATAATAAATTGTTACTGTCTGTTCAGCTAAAGAGTGTTATGGTTCATTAGTTGTGTCTCCTTTTTATGCTTTCTCTAACAGCCTTATCAGGAGCAGACTCTAGTTAAGTAAGGATAGTGCTCTCCGCTTTAGTGCAGAATGGTAGAAGATATTTAATGTAATATGAAAGATACTGAGCACCAAGGAAAAAAAAGTTTATGTCCCATTCTTGCCAGCATAATTTGCCCCTGGAGAATCTATTCTTTTGCTGTGTGCTAGAAGGACCTAGAGAGTGAGGCAGGCATGTTGCCTAGCAACTAGAGGTGAACAAATGTATTTGGAAATGAAGGCAGGGAGGGGGTAGGAGGGAACATTGACATATATTGACCTGAAATGTCTAGATTTCAGTTTCTCAGTTTGGAAATAAATAGAGGAATCATTTGTAGATGTTCTTAATACTATTTTTTTATTTTTTTTGTACAGCAAAATCCCTTCTTCCCATCTTACAAAAGTAGCAACATTCACCCAGCATGCATAATATTGTGAATGTCAGGGGGGAAGGAATTTGGTGGCCTGGAAACTGCAGAAAAGAAGGATCCCCAGAGTGACAAAGATGCAAAATTAAGTGTGTATTGGTGAAAAATGTGTTTTAATGAAGAAAGTTAGATCATGACTATGTTGGCTGTGTTCTTCAAAGCCTGGATCATAATTGTGATAATGAAAGAGAAAATCCTTCCTACCAAAGAGTGGAAAGATCCAGCTTGGAACTGATTCTATCCATGTTTTCAGATGATGGAGTAAACAAAACAGAGCCATATATTACGTATTTGGGCTCAGCAACTAGGTTTCAGCAAAGGGGAGCCTTACTTTTCTATACACAATACAGCTGGCATTCTATTTCCTGTTGTTTGTCTAATGGTGACATTTTGCTCCCTTCCGCTAGGCATCCAGATTTGGTCATGTACATGACACTTTTGGTCAGCTAGGTGCCAAAGAGGTCACTTATGTGCAGATTGGTGTTCTCTTCCTGGGCACAAAGCTCTGTGTATGTGGACAATTATGTGTGACTTCATAGTTGATCAGACTGGTCATATGCAGTAGCAGACCATGCACATATGAGTATCTCTTATTGTAGGTTTATATCTGTCCCTGTTTTGCCCCCACAGCTCAGTGACTCACCTGTGAAAGTGAAGATCCTGAGTTCTAAGCTCCCTTGGCTAGAGGAGTTTTACCTTGGGGGCTCAGGCTAGGCATCCAGGGCCTGTCTTTTATTGACACCTTTCTATGTTCTTTGCACTGGTGATCCAGTCTGTTTCTTGAAGTCAGGGCTCCACATCCCCATTTTGCAGCCCAAGCATGATGCCAAAGTGCAGGAAAACCATGTTCACAAGAGCACCACGTTGTTTAGGGAGGGAGCTATAGGCTTGCTGAAAATGCACTGGTGTCATATTACAGTGCATCTTCTGAAAAAAAAAATAGGACTATTGAAGCACACGGTATTCTACAAGAAAATAACTATCTGATATAATTCCTTTGCCTTAGAAGATGACCTGGAGAAGGAAGAGGAATTTCCAGTTGTAGGTAATCTCAATCCTAGAAAATCTAGTACACATGCCTAAAACAGAAAGACCAAGAGGCCCTAGGTACTATGGTACTGAAACAGGAATATCAGAGATGAGGTTGCAAGGCACTAGGTGGAAGAATAGCAAGTGTGGACCGTCAGGATAGACTGATCCAGGAGATTCTGGGTAGATATTAGCACAACCTGTTAGCAAGGTCCAGGAAGACACTTTCACCCTATTCATGCATCCAGGATTTTGGTGGGGCCAGGCTCAGTCACACTTGCAGTGCTGGAGGACCACATGACTGGTCTCCAGGAAGATAGGCAAAAGTCAGATCATTGCATGGTTGCATGGAGCTGGTAGGGTGCCCCATTGACAAAGACATGGGGGGATGAAGGAAAAAATCTGTTACCACCATCCTCCCCACCCCAGTTTACTTGTGGCTGCCTGTGCTATTTGTCCCCAGGGAGCAAGGAGATTAAACCTTCCCTGCCTGCTCTATCCTCCCCTCCCAATCCTATCCCACCCTCTCCCCCATCTCACTAGGGTCTCTAGACTTTTTGCAGGCTGCACAACTTGGAGGCACCTATCCAACCTGATGGTAGCTGCACTGTGAGTTTCTGAGTGCAAGTCACTTATTATCCCCTATAGGAGAGGTCTGGGGGAAAATATTGTTAATCTCCAGAGAGGCAATTCCTGCCCTATTCCTACAATGATGCCCTGCATGGATAGCTCTACAATGGATAGCCAGGTGAAATAGGATCAGCACCTTTGTCACATAAGTTGGGGGGTAGATGACAGCTACACTTCACTGGGTGAAATAGGATTTAATCCTAGCTGTAAAAATGATCTTTGAGAGTATATATATAGAAAACAATGCAAGATAACCTAATGCAAAGTGATTGAAATTTTTGAGAGCTGGGCACCCAGTTCACAAAATCAGGCTCTGGTACTTTTCTACATTATCATAAAATTTCAGGAAGCCTTTCTGGTGCAATTGGGAAATATAGCAAGTTCATATATCACAGGATTTCAGGAAAATAAGTTTCAGAGTTGAGGCCCTTCCAGGTAGAATTACCCTACCCTCAACCCCCTAAAGAACACAGTCAGGTGCTGTTAGATTCAGTCATGCTGAAAACAACAGTCACAAAGACAGCTAGAAAGGTAAGATTCCTGAAGTTATCATGCCCCAGAGGCTTTTAGGTCAAATCTAACATCTACACTTGCAGTAAAAAGAGGCAAAATTTACAGACACATTTCCAGACAAATATGCAGAGTACTGTTGTACTTTATTGCCCATAAAGATAATAGCTTACTTAGCAGCACTCCTAATACTGCTCCATGTGGAATTCCTAAGGTCCAAAACCTTAAAGGTATAAGGTATCAATTTTTATTGATTTCAGTGGAAGTTAGGTGTCTAAATATTTTGGGGTCTAGGCCTAAGCAGATTTTTGGCTTTTTCTCTAGAAAAGAATATTGAAATAGTACAGTAATTTCCTGAATTTAAAATGATCCATTAATAATTATAATCTATACATGTAAACTGTATATTTTTTATAACTGTCCATGTATAGAATCTAATTATTGCAGGATCATCTTAAATTCTTCTCCACTACCACTACAGTGGGGAAAGCAGTGGTACCAAGCCAGGAGACAGAGGGCAGGCAGTGAAGGAGGCAGGGGGCATTTGGGGGAAGCAAGTAGGAAGGCAGGCAGCTTGCCTCTCACCTGCCCTTCCATTTACCCATTTTATACCTCCCCCCATAGCCTCTGCTCCCTGGTACCCCTTTTCCCCTCTCCCTTCCCTATATATCTTTGCTTTGTGTTGGCAGTTTGTGTTTGTGCTCCAGCTTGATGCATGTAGCATAATTTCAGCCTGGCCTTGTAGGAGCAGCATGGACTTGGCACTGCTATATGCTCCCTTTGTGTCCTGGATTTCTTTGCAGTTATGAACACTTCTCAGTTTGGTTGCAGAGTTTTAACAAGAATTTCTGAGGAGTCTCAGATGTGTCCTCTAGTGCCCCACAGTCCCATGTACTGAACTCAAGGACCCAAAATCAGGGAGTTGCTGAGCACTGAGGACTAAGAAGACTATGATCTGGAGGAGTCTCAGGGTTTCCCATTCACAGTAAATGTAATTTTATTAAAACAAAAAATTGCTTGCTTTCTAAGTGGGAATGAAACCAAATTTTTTCATAATGTCTAGCAAACTGCAAGCTCTCAGGCCCCCTCCTTAGAAAAGCTGCTGTTCTTGTTGGTTTCACTGCCGATGCCTGCAAAAATAAGAAAAATGACAAGTAACTGAGTTTACCTTTGTAACTCTAGTAGACTTCCAATGGTCCCTGGTTCTTGGGCAGATCAGCCTAAAGTGCCAGGCCAGAAATCTGCCACCATTCAGCATTTTTGGTCCAGACCTAGGATCTAGGCAGAATTTCCAAGGTAACCTTTTGTTGGGATCAGTGAATGAGTCAGAGATGTTTTGAACAAGAAACTTGGGCCTCACAAAAAATAAACTCATGATTTTTGATGTAGTTTAGTTTTGCCAGAAAAGTTCTGACTAGATGTTCCTAGGTACTCCAAGGGGTGCCCTGGTAAACAGAGTATCTCCTATTCCTTGCTGCTGTCCCCACCCCTGATGAATTTGCAGGCAGCCACAAGATCACCATTCAGCCTTCTCTTGTGAAGGCGGAAGAGATCCAAGTCCCTCAATCTCTTTTTATATGGTTTGCCTGCAGGCCCCTAACCATACTAGTGACCATCCTCTGAACCCTCTTGAGATTGTCCACATCCCTTTTGAAGTGTGGAGCCCAAAACTGGACACAGTACTCCAACTGTGACCTGGCCAATGCCACATAAATGGACCTCATGCACCTGCTAATGTGTGATAAAGTGCAGTTAGCTTAACTGATCACTTTGTCACACTGATGACTCATGTTCATCTTGGAGTCAACAGTGAGTCCAAGATCCCTTTCCACTGTTGCACTGCTGATGTGCCCTCTCTCCCAGAACCATAGAGCTGTGAAGGTAATGGTAGTAGTAATATAGGCTGGCTCGCTCAAGAAACATGCTAGGTGAAAAATATACAGGAAACATGATTTATATATGTGTATAAAAATATTCCTAGACATGGTTTAATAGCTTAGGGTAGTAAATAAGTGAAGGTTGCCTTGGATTTGTGTAAACATTGAAATCCATTGTTGTATTGGAGTGCCTTCTAAAAGCTTCTCCCCCTCCCTGGTGGTTAATGAAATAATGGTCCCTGAAGCAATGGCCAGATAATAAAAACTCAAGATAAATCATCCTTGTTGGAAAAAATGGGAGAGCCTTCAGCTCTTCATCAGATTAAACAGACCTGGAGCTCCCATCCATTGCTGATTCAGATCTAAAACACTGAGTGGTGCTTTCTATCAAGCAGTGCCTCACCTTTCAGATCTGAGATATAAATAGGTGCAACCATAACACATTTCAGATTTTTTTTTTTTGGCCTAGTGAGTTCTAGCTTTACATAATAGGTTTTACTGAAGAAATCTCGGATCACCATCCATCTCTGCACTTTTTTTAGATGTCTCTCTTGTGAGAATTACCCTAAATAAACCCATATACTCTCAGAAGATCTTGGGAAGAAAAATGAGTCACATTCTGAGTCCATGCAATGAGACCTGGAAGACTTTCATTAAAAAAAAAATCAGAATACACAGCAGCCTTCCTACACCAAAGAACAACTCTGCCTGGCACTGTTATTTGCAGTTATTATACGTTGTAATTAGTGTGAACAATGAAGATTGGCTTAAAGGAACTGCCTATTAGATCAGGCAAGTATCATATTCCCAGAAAGGCAAATACCTATTGCCTCAGAGGAAGATATAAGAAACACTGCAGTAGGGAATTATGGGACAAACTGATTAAAGAAAATTCTCTTGAGTCCTCAGATATCAGAGGCTGGTTTATATCCTGATGCAGAAAGGCTGGGTGAAAAAAAAGATTGCTACATTTCTACTGTAGTCTAACTATGTCCATGATATTTCTCATACTATAATGGCAACTTCTGCAAGGTACACAGGATGAAAACAAAAAGAAAATTGATCAGAAAAATGCTAGTAAAACTCCCATATTTCATTGCACATCATTAGCATTTCCATGGTGAAAGTCAAATATAATGATAAATATTTTACATGCAGTCTAATTTTATTATTGTGTCTTTTAAGTAAAATAGCACTTGAAATCTCAGAGATGACTGGATTTTATTTTATATTTTTTGTCATACATGAGAAGTTTCTGTACATTCAAAGTACATCCTGTGAATCAGTGATACCTCTAATTCCCTAAGTGGTGATGCTAAAACTTATATATGGACATTTGATCCAAAAGTGAGAGAGAAAAAGAATTTAATACTCTGTCAACATTTAGTCTGGAAAGCCCCCAGACCAGGGATGGGCAATTATTTCAGCTGGAGGGCTGCTTAATGAGTTTTGGCAAGCTATCAAGGGCTGCAAAGCTAGTCCTGCTCCTTGAAAGGTGACCTGCCCCTTGGATGCCATCTTAGGACTGAAAATCCTGCCCCCTAACCCCTGACCTTTACTACCAGAAGGCCCTCCCCTCATCCCCAGAAGTACACCATTTGGGAAAGAGGTTTCCATCTGGGAAGTGAAATATATATATATATATATATACTAAAAATCAAACATCCAAAATAACATATTTTAATTTTATTAAAAAATATATTTTTGCCTTCATTTGTGTGTGTTTGTGTCATGTATATAGATGTAATTGCAGAATAGCTCAAAATAAAATCTTACTCATATATTGTGGGGGTGTGGGTAGGTGTGGGGGCATGGGGTTTGTGCAGTGCATGGAGAGGGAGGGTGGCTAGGTGTGTGTGGGGGTGAGTGTGGGGTGTGCAAGGGGTAGGTGCATTTGTGTTGTGGAGTGTGTGCACTTAGCAGTGAGCAGTACATGTGGAGATGTGTGTGGTGGGGTGTGAGTAGGTGTGGGGTGTATGATTGTGTGTGGAGGAAGGTGTGGGGTTTGTGGGTATGGTGGGGTGTGCATGGGAGCCCCATGTGTGTGCTCCCCTGAGCAGCTCAGGACCCACCCCACAAAAGCCTGAAGCCTGCCTGACCTGCAGTTCCCCCCTGCCACTGCCAAAAGTGTGTACCCCTGCCCCGCACCATGCCTGCTCCAGATTCACCCTTGCCAGAGTGGATAAAGGGGAACTTGTGCCACATCCCCGACCTGGTGCAGCCTGCACCTGCTCTGGACTCACCTGCTCAAGCTAAACAGTGGCATCAGCAGTGCCAGCTGGACAGAAACTGCTGCTCAGCATGGGCGAAAAGTGGCCAGTTCCCCTCACCACTGCCTGGCACTCCCTGCTACAGCCACCCATAGCCCACACCAGGATGCCCTGAGTCTCTGCTGTTGTCACTGCCACCTCTGGGCTGCAGTGTTCAGAGGATTTGCAGAGCATCCTGAATGTGGCTGTAGCAGAGAGCACCAGCCAGTGATGAAGGGGAGGGGCCACTTTCTCCCCCATGCTGAGCAGCAATTTCTGCCCAGATAGGCAGGCAAGTCCAGAGCAGGTGTGGGGTGTATGGGGTCAAGGCTATGGCACAGGTCTCCATCAGTACCATGAGGCCAGCGGCAATAGCACATGGAAGAATACACCACTGCCTGGTCTGCTTAGAAAGGCAGTCCAGCCATGCAGTAACCCCAGCGCCAGTGCATGCCCAGGGGGTGACAGGACATGCCATGGCTGGATAGTGCCTGGATCATGTGGGACTGACATACCCACTATGGGCTGAACAAAGCCCCAACATAGGCTGGATGTGGCCCACAGGCCATATTTTGCCCACCTCTGCCCCAGCCCTTCTCAGGGATTTCATTTTTTGAGATGCAACCCCATGAATTGCTGGCTCAGTGTATTGTAGATGGAACCATTCCTTCACTCTAAATAATTCATGGGTGACAGGCACCTTTAGGGTGCTAGAGAAGTTTAGAGTCATATCATGCTAGGCACTTTGAATTAGCATAGTAAGAGAAAGTTCTGTCCAAACAACTTAAGCTAAATAGATTTAAAAGACCATATAAAGGTTATGTTCATGTTGCCTCAGTGCCATACCTTGGAATGACTCTGTTAAGCTCATTTCATACACTGAATCCCATAAATGAGGCAAAGTAACCACTGCTGAGTGGTCCTGAGTGCCCACAGTAATGCACAAAACTGAGAATGGTACAAAGCACTAACTGTAGGTAACTACATTGTCATATTCTCAAGAGTTTGAAAGCACAGAGTAGATGTGGTGTGTTTTAGGCTGTAAAAGAGATGATGCAGACACACCCATGAAGTGGGAGCAAAGGAGTGTAGTCCCATTTAACAGACTAATATGAGAACACAAGGAAAGCAATAGGAGAGATGGGAAGCAGTTTACAGACATTTGCCGGAGGCAAGAAGAGGAAGTAGGAGAGAAGCCACGCACCAGATCCTGCCTAGGAAAGGTAAATTATCCAGCTGCCTGTAGCTTTGGTTTTTGCTGAGTATTTGTTTGGTCGGCTGTGGTATGTATTGGGTGTGTGCTCACAGAAGTTGGGAGTGACTGCTGATTGCTGAGTGAGTGATGAGTGCTGACTGTTGGTTGCTGTGAGATTGTTGACTGCTGTATGATTGCTGCCTGCCCCTGACAGAAGCCCAAAAAAGGGCCTGAGTCAGCCCAGGCCCAGAAGAGTATAAAAGGAGACTCCTCAGGCAACCAGGGAGCCTGTGACCAGGGAGCTAGTGAACAGGACTGCAAACAGGGGAACTAGTTTGCAGGCAGTTTGGAGGCCAGTTCATGGGTAGTAGCATAGCCCATTATCACACAATTACTCTCGGCCATGACAGTGACTCGTTGTACCTGTAGACATCCCAGCATCGCTGAGACTTTCACCCAGACAGAGCCCATGGCCCCAAACTGTGAGGGCTGTCTGGCACAGCTGCTGGAAGCTGAGCATGGAGGCACTGGAGCCTCTGCAGGGCTGGGTGCAGGAGCTCAAGGAGGAGATACATCAGCTGTATGCCATCAGGGCTCACAAAGACTTCATTGATGGCTACTAGCAGACACTTCTCCAAAAGAAGGAAGAAGAGAAAGAGACAGAAATTGTGGCCAACATGATGGCTAACCAAGAAGACCCACCTGGACTGACCTAGAAGACAGTTAGTGCACATTCCAAGAAAGGCAGGGCTAGGGCTGTTCCTCCCCTGGCCCTGCATAACAGGTACACTTCCCCCCACACACACATGAGGAGGCTCAAATGGTTACAGGAGGAGGAAGGTAAGCAGCTTGCTGCCACCCCCAGAAGGAGGTGCAAGGTGCTGGTGGTAGGGGACTCCCTCCTGTGGGGCACTGAGAGACCCATCTGCTCTCTGGACCCCCTAGCCTGTGAGGTCTATTGCCTCCCATGGCCTCACATCTGAGATGTAGCAGAGAGGATCCCCAAGCCTGTCCAGCTCTCCAACTACTACCCCATGCTCCTCATCCATATGGGAATTAATGACATGGCCAGGAGTAATCCAGACCAGGTCATAAGTGACTACAGGGCTCTGGGGGCTAGGCTCAAGGAGTTGGGGGCCAAGCCTTTTTTTCTCTGCTCCCTGTTTTGGGCCACAGTCCCAGAAGGAAAGGATGCATCGAGGAAGTGAACTGGCAACTCCGATGCTGGTGCCACTGAGAAGGTTTTGGATTCCTTGGCCATGGCATGTACTTCAGGGAGAGAGGAAATCTGGGAAGGGACAGCATCCACCTCAGAAGAAACGTTCCTGTTCATAGCCAGGATGGCCGATCTTCTGGACAGAGCTTTAAACTAAGATTTCTGGGGGATGGGGCTACACAAATTCAAACACATCCAGGGACCAACATATATGTAAGCCCTGTAGATAGGGACATTGGGAGAGCCATTTTTGTGGGAGCAGAGGGAATAGTTCTCCATCAGCAGACCAAGAAGATGAGGGTGTCAGTAAGAGGACTCAGGTGCCTATATACTAACACCAGGAGCATGGGGAACAAGCAGGGGGAGCTAGCTCTCCTACTTTCTAGTGTGCATTATGATCTAGTAGGGATTATGGAGACCTGGTGTGAATCCTCAGATGACTGGAGTGTAGCTATAGAGGGCTACACCCTGCATAGAAGGGACTAGGTGGAAAAGAAAGGTAGAGGTATTGCTCTCTATGTGAAATAGCAGTACACCTCCTTGGAGGCCAACATCAGCTCCAAAAATGGACAGCTTGAAACCCTCTGGGTCAATTTACAGTGGGGGGGAGGAGTGGCAAGAGAGACCTAACTGTAGGTGTATATTACAGACTACCAAACCAGGAGGAGGAACTTGATCTGGAGTTCACCTGAGAATTGACTGAGGCTGCACATGCACATGACATGGTCATTATGGGTGATTTTAATTATCCAGACATCTCCTGGGAGGAACACTCAGCCAAGTTGGATTGGTCATAATCCTTACTGACCTGTGTTGAGGAGCTTTTCCTGACTCAGGAGGTGCATGGGCCAACCAGAGGTGATTCTCTCCTAGATTTGGTCCTGGCCAGAAGAGACAACCTGGTGACTAACATGAATATAGAGGGAAGTCTGAGTGGCAGTGGCCATGAAACCATCATGTTCACGGTCCAACGTAAGGCAGACAAATTGGATAGCAGGAATCAAGTCTTGGACTTCAAAAATGCAAATTTCAACAAGCTTAGGTTACTAGAAGGGCAAGTGTGGTGGGTCTAGAGACTGAAGGTGAAAGATGTACATGAAGAGTGGTTGTTCCTTAAGGACATGATCCTTGAAGCACAAAGAAAGTCCATTTCCATGCAGAGAAAAGGTAACAGGAGGGCTAGAAAGCCCTCTTGGCGAAACAGGGAAATCAGAGTCCTCTTAAGAATGAAGAAAGAGGCTTATAAACAATGGAAGCTTGGGTGGACCCCAAGAAGGATTATTCCAGGATGGCCCACATTTGCAGGGGACAGATAAGAGACAGGCTAAATTGACAACCAAACTTAGATTAGCAATATAAATCAAAGACAACAAGAAGTACTTCTTTAGGTACATAGGGAACAGGATGAAAACAAATAGGAGTGTGGGGCTACTGTTCAACAAATCAGGAGACCCGATTACTGGCACCCAAGAGAAAGCTGAACTCTGGAATGACTACTTCACCTCAGTTTTTCACCAGACCAAGGGAAAAAACCACACCAGGTAGAGTAGAGGATGAGCATAGTAGGAATAATCACCTCCCTACTATTGTTGTAGAATTGGTGTATGACCAATTACAAAAATTAGACATATACAAGTCAGCGGGACCAGATAATCTTCATCTGAGAGTGCTGAAGGAGCTGGCCAAAGTCATTGTGGAACCCCTAGCAAAACTCGTCCACAACTTGTGGCACTCTGGAGAAGACCCTGAGGACCAGAAGAGGGCTAATGTTGTGCCCATCCACAAGAAGGGCAGGAGGGAGAGCTCAGGTAACTATAGACCAATCATCCTAACTTCCATCCTAGGGAAAGTCCTAGAAAAGTTCATCAAGGAGTCTATCTGCGATAAGCTTGCAGAAGGTAAGTTTCTGAATGTCAGCCAGCATGGCTTCGTCATGGGCAGGTTTTCCCTTACCAAACTCATCTTCTTCAATGACCAGGGAACTCTCCACCTGGATAAGAGAGAGCAGGTTGACCTTGTATATCTTGACTTACAAAAGGCCTTTGATCTAGAATCTCACAATGTCCTCATGAGAAACTTGGAGTATTGTGAGGTTATCTCTGAGACAGTCGGATGGGTGCGAAACTGGCTGTAGGATAGGACCCAGAGAGTCATAGTGAATGGATCTGTCATCCTGGTGAGAAGTGGGCAGTACTGTCCCTCAGGGGTCAGTGCTTGGTCCAGTACTTTTCAACATCTTTATTAACAGTTTGGATGTGGGGATGAAGAGCTCACTGGCCAAGTTTGTGGATGACACCATGCTATGGGGGAGTGTGGTCATGCTTGAAGATAGGCTACAGATACAGACAGACCTAGACAGGCTAGCAAGTTGGGTGCATCAGAACCTAATGAAATTCAATGTTGAGAAATGTAAAGTGCTCCACCTCAGGACAAGCAACCCACAACACACCTATAGGCTTGGCAGCACCAAACTGTCTGGCACCATGAATGAAAGGGACCTGAGGGTAATAATAGACCACAGTATGTATATGAGCCGGCAGTGTGATTCTGTAGCAGGAAGGCAAATAATACTCTGGCATGCATCAATTGATGCATTTCCAGCAAAACTAAGGAGGTGATTCTTCTGCTCAACTCAGCACTGGCGAAACCACAGCTGGAGTATTGCCTTCATTTTTGGGCACCACACTAACAGGGATGTGGAGAAGCTTGAGAAAGTCCAATGAAGGCGGTTAGGTCAAGGGAAGTCTTGGGCGACCTAAACTACCCAGACATTTTCTGGGTGGAGCAGACAGCCAGGTCTAACCACTTGCGTAGGTTCCTGGCTGTATTACAGGACCTTCACCTTATCCAGGAGGTGAACAGCCCCACTAGGGGTAACGCCTTGCTGGACCTGGTCCTGGCCATGGGGGATAACTTGGTGAGGGGACTGCAGGTCCTTGACCACCTGGGCAATAGCAATCATCACCTGCTGGATTTCACTATCCAACGCAGGGTGTCAAGGGCTTACACCAAGGCTAAGGGCCAACTTAAATGAGCTTAGGAGATTAGTGGGGGAGGCACTGAGGTCCCAGAAGGTAGAGAAGATGGGAGTCCATGGGGGATGGTTGTACCTTATGGGGGTGATTCTCCAGGTCCAAAGGATAACAGTCCCTGAGAGAAGCAAGGGGGGTAACAGTGCTCAGAAACCCCCTTGGCCCAGCAAGGGCATTTAAAAGGGAGGTGTACAACCAGTGGAAGGGAGGAACTATCACCAAGGAGGAGTACTCCTCCTTGGCCCGGGATTGTAGGAGGGCTATTAGGAAGGCCAAGGTAGAGATGGAACTCAGGCTAGCATCCAGGATTAAGGATAACAAAAAGCCTTTTTTCAAGTACTTTGGGAGCAAGAAGAGGGCACCAGGCAATGTAGGGCCCCTGCAAGATGCAAACGGTAATCTTGTGGCTATGCCAGACAAGAAAGCTGATATTTTTAACAGTTTCTTTGCCTCTGTTTTCTTGAACAGGGACCAGGATATC
>NW_005842950.1:349952-375959 GCF_000455745.1 Alligator sinensis | reverse complement strand
CAGGCTAGATGATCTGTTCAGGTCCCTCCTGACCCTAGCTACTATGAAACTATGAAACTATGAAGACTGAGAGGGGACCTGATAGCAGCTTACCACTACACTAGGGGAGTACATCAGGGCCTGGTCAGCAACTGTTCACCTGGGCATCCGAGGAGCAATGGCCACAATCTCCTGGAAGATCGATTCAGGCTCATCATTAGGAAAAACTTCTTCACAGTCAGGGTGTCTAGACTGTGGAATAAGCTTCTTCCAGGGGTGATGTAATCACCTACCTGAAAATCTTCAAGGCGAGACTAGACAGTCACCATGATGGGGTCACCTGACCACCAATTATCTTTCCTGCTTGTTGCAGGGGGCTGGACCCAATGATCTTCCGAGGTGTCTTTTGGCCTTACAATCTATGAATCTATAAATCTATGACCTGAACCTAGACCTAATCTCAAGGACTTTCTGGGTTTAACCACAGAATTCAGATTTTTTAGAACCTTTGGGTCCAGGTATTGCTGCAGAGATGATGGCAAGTCTAAATAGTATTTTGTTCTTTGATTGAGGGAAAAGATTTGGAGTTTATCTAGTTCTGGAGTCAGGAAGGACAAATTTCAATATGTGGAGGCAAGAGACACCAGTAACTTACCAGTTGGGATGTATACAAATTAGATTCATAACCTATTTTCATTATGAAATGAGGCCCAAAATTGTGGTGAGGCTGATTTTTTTAAACTCTTGAAGGTGGAGGGTGGGGGCAGAGGGAGGAGAAGGAATGGAGGGGAGGCTATTTGTACTCGAATAGAACCCTTGTGAGTTTTTTCCTAAACATCTTTAATTTTCACCTGCTTTTTTAATGCCCACACATTTTACCATGCAGTTAATAAGCAAACTGTTCAAGACACTCAGTGTAGTTGACAAAAATGACCTAAGAGCTGGGGTATGTTTAAAAATACAGCCCAGAAAAAGCTCATATTTATCACAGCTGTTAAGATTTTTTTTTCAAATGTACGTACAGACAAATCATTAACCAAACAAGTTCAGTAAATTATCTTGAATCCAGTATGTTCAATTTAATAAGATAGTATTTTAATATTGAGGCTGACATAATTGAATGACTTAGTTCAGCAACATCACACTGCACTTTCTCCAAACTTTTTTTTTTAATTTAAGATAATGAACCACAAGCATTTTTTAAAAAGGCATATTAATTCAAATAGTACTTTGACATATTTTGATGTGGGTCCTTGAAATGTTCATCTAGAGCCCAGGCAACACCCCCATCTGGAATCAAGCCATTCAACAGGGAGAGGTTTCCTGGTGCTGTGTTGTAGTTGACCTTGGTGTGTCCTTAAGCTTTACTGAAAACACTGCGTAACTGCTTGGAGGCTAATCTCAGTTAAGAATTGCATGGATATATGATGTCAGCTACATGCCAAAAGGCTTGTAAAGTGCATAATATTTTTTGCGCTTCACTGAAAGATTATCTGAAAATGTTAGTGTAGAACAAGAGCAAAAAATTCTGCTGCTATTTTTTTCTGGTGAGGGCAGAGAAGAAATCAAAAGTGAAAACACGAAATAGGAATGGAAAAATAATAAGAAAATGTTTGGAATTTATCAACAGTATACTAACAGCCAATTTAGCACTAGAAGGTATAAAAACACACGTGGCTTGTAATTAACTTAGGGGAGATTGCAAGAATCTGAAAATGTTATTGGTTTGGGTTAAGCTAACTGATCTGGGAGAGTTAAATCAAAGTAGTCTGTTCTTCTCATAAGGTTAACTTGGATGAAAGGTGTCTGTCATTTTATTTTTATATAGTATTCCATTGATGTGAAATAGTTTCTACACTGAACACAAGAATTGCAGGAAAAAAAGGAACATGTCAATTTAGAAATAATAATTGTAAAAATAGATCTTTAACCCAGATTTTAAAATTTCAAGCAAAAGCAAAATGTATTTACATAATGAGTTCAAATCTTTCTTTCCCTTTAAGTATAGCAGGTGAATTGTATTTTTTAGCTCAAGCCATGGATATGCTTATTAGGGGTGTGCGAAGTGGACTCTATTCGATTTAGATTCAGATTCGGTGTGAATCAAGGACAGTAATTTGATTAGTTGATTTGGGTCACTGTCCCTGATTCGATTTGGCTGAATCTGAAGATTCAATGCTGATTCAGAGACACAGCTTTAAATGTTTTTTTCTACATATCTCAAGGTACCACTGCAGCTTGTGAATGCTGCGATGCTGGGGTGGGTGGAGTATCCCACAGGAGTGCGGGGGGCCCTCTGTGCTTGGTGGTGAACCCAGAAGTGGACTGGAAGTACTTCCAATCCACTTCTGGGTCTGCTGGGGAGCGTGCTAGGGGCCCCACAATGCACCCCCCCAGCTTAGCTATCAGCCGCAGGGGGACCCTGAGTGCCCCCCAAAAACTCAGAAGGCAGCAGTCACTGAGCTGTGGGGGCATTGGGGGGGCCCACTTGGCCAGCCAGGACTAGCAGATGCACATTGTTCAGCACACCTGGGATGCTGAGCAGTGGCTGGAGTCCTTTTGCTTCACTCAGGCCACCTCCCAGGAACTCCTCAAGTAGCTCCACCTGCACCTGCAGCAGCAGGCCACCATCATGTGGCAGCCCCTCTCCAAGGATACCTGGCTGGCCATTGCCCTGGTCAAGCTGGTCGCGCCCACCAACCTGCACTACCTTAGCCACCTCTTCAACATGGGGAAGGTGACCTGCAGGAAGGTCATCCTGGAGGTCTGTTAAGCCCTCCAGAATGTGCTGGGTAACATTGTGCTCTGGACGAACAACCCCCTAGAGGTTGCAGAAGAGTTCTGCACCCTGGCCTTCTGCCAGTGCACTGGGGCCCTGGAAGGAAACCACATCCCCATCACCTACTCACTCCACGGTGACCACCCCTACTACAGCCAGTCAGGCTTTCACTGTATCATGCTCCAGGATGTCACTGACCAGCACAGCACCTTCACCCACATGAGTGCCATCTGGGTGGGCAGTGCCCATGATCCCCATGTCTTCTGCAACTGTACCCTGCCAGCACATTTCAACAGGTCCTGGGCCAGATCCATGTGCTGGTGAAATATGCCTTCAGCTGCATGAAGGGACACTGGTGCACCCTCCCTGACCACCTCAAGGTTGCAGAGGCCACAGCTGGGAGTGCCAGCTGTGGCAGAAGTAGCAGTGATGAGCCCCCATGCTGTAGGCCGCCTGGATGGTTGGTCCTGGACTCTAGCCTCACCATGCACCCCCAGCACCACACTCACTGCAGACAATTTTCAGAAAAGCAATAGAGGTCATAGAGCTGGCCCTGGGAGATAAGGACCTCCCAGCCCTCACTCCCTGACTATGATCCTGGAGAGGGGGGCTTGGAGTTCCCTGCTGCCAGGGCAGGGGGACATAGTTCCTGCCTGGGCTCTGGTGGTGGCACCCGCCCTAGCAGCAGGCAGCTCCCAGGGGCAGGGAGCAATCTCTAGCCACCTGGTAGCTGGCTGACCAGGAGCAGATTTGCACCCTGTCAGGCATCTACATGAGCACTACTGTGCATTAAGTAATCATAAGTAAATTTGCTTCTTGCACTTGCAGGTAGCAAATTTACTTGTGATTACCAAGTTTTACTGTGCAGTAAACAAGTACATGTGTAGACATACACACTTACTGAGTAGTAAAATATACTACTGTGCAGGAAAGGATCTTGTATAGATGCACCCACTGACTCTAAAACAGATTTAGGGGTCACAGTGGGCAAGAAATTTCACATCAGCTCTAAGTACAATGGTATGACTAAAAGGCCAATGTGATAACTGGAGATATAAACAAGGGAGTAAGTATTAGGAGTAGTGAGGTGGTTTTATATTTACCTATGGTATTGCTGAGCCTGATGCTAGACTATGCCACACAGTTTTGTTAACATTTCTTAAAAGACTATTATAAAATTGGAGAATGTTCATGAAAAGCCACAAAAAAGGGATTTGAGGGATGAGAAAATGTCTTAGTGACTTAAAGGAGTTGTTCTGATTAGCTTATCAAAATAGCTAATTTTGGTTGCTTAATGTGACTTGTTTAATGTGCAAGTCTTGTAAAAGAATAAAATATAATTGTAGAAGAGGCTTTTAATCTAGTGGAGAAATTACTAATAAGAAACAGTTGTTGGAAAATGAACCCAGACAAATTCAAATAAAAAATAAGATGCCTTTCCCCCTTTTTTAAAAACCATGAGTTGTTTGGTTAAAAACCAAATTTATATTAAACTAGTTTCAGCCATTTTGAAAGAGGGTTATGTGCACTGAACTTCTGTTGTGTTACAGATTTGAAACAGTTTTCGATCACTTATACCAGTTTATGTGTAATTTCTGTCCCTAGCCAAAATTATTCCTGCTTTAAATTCTCTGCACCATTTTTTAAGCATATGAAATCAGGTTGTAGGATCAAAGCCTGAAAGTTTTTACTAGTTTGGTAGACTCCATGATGTGTTGGATCAGGAACTCTATTTCCTCACCTTAAAAGCCATCACTGTAGCAATCCCCTTTGTAGGTGATATCAGTGAAGAGGCAGACAGAAACTATTCATACAGACTGGATCAGAAAGTACTCATAGCAACTCCTTCCTAGTTACAATTATGATGTATTTCTGCAGGAGCATTGGGAAGTTTTTACTGCCACTTCTCAAGCCATAAACATTTGTAAAGATCCTAAATGAAGAACCCCAGGTTACCTGGTAAATCACTTTAGGAAAGTTCAATGAATTCTCTTCCAAATATGAAGTAAACTTGTTTTCCATTTTTATTTAAACTGTTATATATGTTCTTCCAGAAAGTAGAGAAGACAGAATTCTTGTTGCTCATTTTGGCAGAGAAGTTTTTGGTGGAGGTAGACAATACACGGAGTTGAAGGAATCAATGCTATTTAGATATCACAGATATTAAAAAAAAACACTTCTAACATGATGTGTCTAGAATGGAGAAGTAATAACTTCTGTCATCTGTATTTGATTTTGGAAACAAAAGTAAATCAGTTCCCTGCCTTGGCCACAGGCTTTTTCTTTTATGAATTCTCGGTGCATTCATTGCAATGAATACAGCAAAGGATAATACCCTGGGTAAGGAACACAACTGGACTTCAATATATTTTTCATTTTTTAAAGAACTAAAATATTTTGAGTTTTCAGATGCCTATGGAAAGGTGACTGAAACAAATGTAAAATAATCAGTGTAAGTATATGATTGAATTCAGATAATCAATTGAAGAACTGGAGGTTGATACAGCTGTGACAGCTTTGTGGATTTTTGGCAGGCAGGGTGGCACCTCAGAAACTAACTGGGTTGGTTAGGCCTAAAATTGTGTAAGCAACAGTTATAGCATTTATTATATGCTATGGGATGCATTTACATGTGAAATTAGTGTGACACAATAAATTCCAGTGCGGTTTGCATTGAAGTTTATTGCTCCTGGGTGCAGCACATTGAGCTGGGGTGGAACAGCCCTGGCTGGTGGGGACCCCAGGACTCAGCCTGCCAGCCTAGAGCTGCATCCCCTGGCATAGCATGGTGCGAAGGGGCTGGCTGGGGCACAAGGGTGCTACAGTGCAGGGCTAGTCACAATCTATATGTGCATTGTGGCAGAGTAAATAATTCTGCTGTAGGATATTTGTGTCAGGCAGTACTAACCAATGGTGGAGTTAGTTTACTCCAGCCTAATAGTTCTCAATGTGTAGATGGTGACACTTTACTGTGGAGCTAATTAGGCAACTCTGCATTAAGTATCTTGTGTAGATGCCCCCAGTTGCAACAGCAGAGACAGGCATTTTCACTCCTTCTCAAAAAAAAGAAGACATGCAGAAAAACAGTTTTATTGCACCTGAGTGATTGTTAAGAAGCACACACACAAGTGTTAAGAAACTCTCCCCTTGGAATAAACTCTGGCTTGATGGAGAAAGGACACACTATGTACCTTGAATCCCCGAGACAAGACAGTGATCTGTGGGTCGATCAGGGTTCCCCATGGAAACTGCACCAAGCCCGGATAGCTGAGGGATGCTAGGAACTGTAGTCCTGTCACACGGGAGGGCAGTGACATGCTGGTATCCTGCCTTTGCTCATTCTATTGCCCCTCAATGCCAAGCCACAGCCCCCCCACCCCAGCCCTGCTGATGCTGCTCCTCACTCCTGACCTGCAGCCCCCTGCACCTCCAGCCCTGCCTGTGCTGCTCATCTGGACACAGAGTTCCCCACTGCCCTCAGAGGCAATCCCTGCCTCCTCTGCCCTGTCGCAGCCCCAGCCTTTGCCCCCCACCCCAACCAAATGTCAGAGATTTTACTTTACTAGGCTAGTGGGAGGATGGGGTGGGTGACCCAAGCCAGGTTGGTATTTGGCTCACCCCTGCTGGAATTTACAGAGAATTGCACACAGGACTTAATACATTCAAAACCCAGTTTTCAAACCCAGCTGGTTCCCAAACCCTCAAATTTGTTCCAGCTGCAAAGCTCATGTGACATGTTTATTAGCTTGGTAGGCAAGAAGAGATATGTTAAAGACAGATGAATGAAATAAATTATTGTATTGTGGGGGCCAGTTGAAATATACTTTTTGTGAGATGAATTCCTTCAGAACACTGAAAGGAATTATTTTGTGAAAATACCTATTTTTTTCCAGAATTCATTCAAAATGTTATTCTTAATTTTAACCCTATAAAAATCTGGGGTCATACAGTGCACATCCAATATAATAAAATCTCAAAGAAGCTAAGATGCTTGAGAACCATATGTTTCACTGAAGTGTTGAGGGTGAACACTGCAAGAATTTTTTGGACCCTAAAAAGGGGCAAAAGTGGGAGTAAACAGGGGACTCAGGACTTGTTCCAGAACCCAACATGTTAATGGGAAATTTTATGTTTTTAAAACTAAGGCCACCAAGAGAAAGACCACAGCTGAGGGCCTTGTTACACTGTAATTTTGAGTGGCTCCTAGAGCTCTTAACACCTGGATTGTCTGCACATTAACATCTGAAACTAGTTTTAAGCACTAATTGGGTGGCTCAAAGTTATGCCACTCCAAAGCAGGATTATTTTGATCCCCATTACCCAGATTGTTACACTAAGTGTAGCCACTGTAGGCTACACATTAGTGTAAACACCTCACCAGCTCCTCTCCCCCACTGGTCCAGATTGGGCCTACTAGGTCCACCAGCCCACCCTCCTCAGCACCTCAGATCCTGCACTCACTGCCCCCCCCTCCCCATTTATGGCTGCCTGTGTTAACCCTTCCCTGTCTGCCCCCCTGGGACAGACAGCCAGGCAAGCTGGGGGGGACCCCAAGGAGCAGGGGAGGAGCCTGAGGGGTGGGAGGGGGGCATAACTGGCAGAGACCCAGGGTGCAGAGAACAGGGAGGAAGCCTGGAATGGGAGCGGGAGGATTTTTATCTTTCAATCCTCCAGGCCCTGGCTAGCCTGAATGTGTGACTGCTCCAAGATTTAACTAGCACTAATACTGATCAACATTTGTGTGGCTCACAGTGTAAGGTGTAAAATACCTGAGATAAGCAGAGCTAATGGGGATATGGAAAGTGGTGTCTCTTCTTACATGAACTTCTACCCATTATTCCAAACAGAAAAGCAGCATGTTCAGGGTAAGGTATTTTCTCTCTAGAGCAAAAAAAGATGCTGCAGCAACACAATCTGGTGCAAGTGGGTGGTGTCAGCCAAATGCAGACAGAATGGAGCATCATCTTTTAAAAAGCCACTTGAATAAACAAGCTAAGGATAGTGTAGGAGGGACGTCTGTTTACAGACTTGTCTATCAGAACTACTTAGGAAGTGTTATTTGTTAATATAAGCAAACATGAACCTACAAGCCCTGGGCCAGATCCAAACTGCACATAGGAAAGAGAGCAGTTGATAAGTGGCTAATCACATGGTCTGCCTCTGATCAGTCATGCCTGTGCTTCAGGAAACAATACTGCAAGCCTGCTAGAGGTCAGCACTGATGGACTGCAAAACAAGGACCCAAACCAGCAGTGGGCAATTATTTTGGCTGGAGGACGACTTAACGAGTTTTGGTGAGCTGTTGAGGGCTGCTAGGGTAGCCCCACCCCTTGACAGGTGTCTTGCCCCCTGATCACCATCTTGGGACTGGAAGTTCCTCCCTTACCCCTGACCATGGCTGCTGGAAGTCCCTCCCCTTGCTCCTGGAAGTATTCCTTTTGGGAAGGGGGTTTGCCACCTTGGAACTGGAAAAAACAAAACAAATTACATACCAAAAATCAAACATCCACAGTGACATATTTTTATTTTATTAAAAAAAAGAGATTGATGTCCTGATTTGTGTGTGTCTGTGTTGTGTATAAAGAGATGATTGCATAATAGCTCAACATGAAGTCTTACTCTTGTATATTGTGAGGGGTGGGGACAGGTATGGGTGGGTGAGTATGGGGTTTGTGGGATGGTGTGTTTGTGGATATGTGTGTATGTGAGGTGTGGGGGAGGGTGTGGGGTATGTGTGGATGTGGGTTGGTGGGTATGGGGGGTTTGTGGGGATCTGTGGATGTGTGTGGGTAGGTATGGTGTTTGTGGGGGCTGTGGGATGTCTGGAGGTGGAGGGTGGCTGGGGGTGTTTCTGTGTGTGTGGTGGGATGTGTGTGGGTATCAGTGAGTGGGGCTCCCCCCAGAGGCACACGGATGTGTGTGTGGGGCAGGGTGGGGTTAGTGGGGGGAAAGGGAGGGTGTGAGTGGGTACAGTGTTTGTGGGGTGCTTGTGCATGGGGGAGGGTGTGGTTGTGGGGTTTGTTGGAGAGGGTTTGAGGGTGTGGTGGGGTGTGCATGGGAGCCCCTGTGCATACCCCACCTGAGCCAGTAAGCCCCCACCCACACCTCACACCAGCCTGAAGCCTGCGTGCCCTGCCATGCCTCCTCACCACTGCCAAGAGTGTTCAGCCTCAACATGCCCCACACCTTTTCTGTACCATTTGACTGTGTCACATCCTGCTGCCCCTAGTCAGGCAATGGGGCTGGGGCAACTCCATGGAAGGACTTCCTTTCTAGGCAGCTCAGTTGGTGGCAGCTTCCTCTGGCTGCTGCTGTCGCTGGCCCTTGCCCCATAGTACTCATGGGGACCTGTGCCACAGCCCCAACCCAGCAAACCCTGCACCTGCTCCAGACTTGCCTGCCCCAGATGACCAGCAGCAGCAGAGGTCAGGCAGAAACTGATGCTCAGTATGGGGGAAAAGCAGCTTCTCCTCACCACTGCTGGTGCTTCATGGTACAGCCAGCACAGCCCATGCCCTGCTTAGCTGCCCTGTATCTCTGGTACTGTCAGCGCCACCTCTGGGCTGACCAGAAGTTTGTCTCTGCTGTCCGCACTGCTTCAGTGGGGAACTCAGAGGCAGCGCGATGGTGCCACAGTCACAGGGCAGCCCAGCAGGGCACAGGCTCTGCTGACTGAAACAGGAAGTGCTGGCAGCAGTGAAGGGGGAGGGACCTCTTTTCCCAGTGCTGAGCAACAGTTTCAGCCTGGCCACCACTTCTGCTTCTCAGTCTGGGAGAATGAGTCTGGAGCAGATGCTGGGTCAGGGGTGTGGCATGGGTCCCCACCAGTACCGTTGGGCTGGGACCAGAGCTGGCAGCCAGAAGGAGCTGCCGCCACCTGAGCTGACTAGAAAGGCAGTCCCACTGCAGAGCCACCTTGTCCCCTCTGTGTGCCCTGGGGCAGCAGGGTGCGCCAAAACTGGATGGTGCCTGGGCCAGGCAGGATCAAGGGATCTGCCATGGGTCAGACAAAGTCCTCCACAGGCTGGATCTGGCCTGCAGGCCATATTTTGCCCACCCTGACCTAAGCTTGGACTTGAGTGCAAAACTTTATTGAGTGCTGGGGCACATCAACAGGTAGCCTGAGGCCACTTCATGCCCTGTGTCCCCCGAATTGGCCACAAGATAGCTTTACTAGCCTGTCTGCACTTTACCAGACTGCCTGCCAACCCACAATCCCAGCTGTAGGCAGCTTCTGGCTGGCAGGGCCAACTCCACCTGCCTCCTGTCCACCCCCAACAGCATGCCCAGAGCCTGCAGGTGCAGTGGGATATTGCCTCCGCCATGTGGCTGTCAGTTCCATGCTGTGCCCCTATTCTGTGTGCTGCTGGCAGCTGCCCAGGCCCAGCAGCTCACGGACAGGTATGCGGAGGTCCTGAAAGCCAGCATGGGATTCCCAATGGTGTCCTCATCCATAACTGTGACCATGCCTGTGCCCACCACACGGGGCCCCAACTGGTCCAAGGAGGAGACTGATGACCTCGTGGTGCTGTAGGGTGAGGCACAGGTTCCTCTCCATGCACAGCAGGGACACGTCATCTCAGAATGCCATCCCAGTCTCTCCCTAAACTCTGCTATCAGGCTTATTACCTATCTGACAACTTGGTTACCATGGTCACTGCAGAGAGCAGACACCATTGCCCCTATCTGCTTTAGGTAACCCTGAGTTGTAACCTGAGCTGGATACATACCTGAGGGAGGGGGGACCCTGCTCCCTTTGCCTACGTGACTGGCTCCACACACCTGGGTGGGGGCTTAAACTCTCTATTGTTCTTAGCAATGGCATCAGGACTGGGAGGGGGGTAGAGACCCTACCAGTCTACCTAGCAACCAGTGATGCATTTCAAATTGGTTGTCTGGCAGCCAACAACTGATGGCCTTCTTTGGATCAGGTAAATGAGGTCATAAGGTTTATTTATATAAGTTAAAGACTGCCCAAGAGAAGGGGCAGCAGCCATGATTAGGACTCTCAGAGAAGCTGGCCCATCTGAAACTCACTCTCTTGAAATTCATGGTCAATGAACTGCTTGCCTCCAGAAGGAATCTCCACTTGATATTTGTGAGTAAGCTACTAGAGATCTAATTAGAGATATAGTTTGCAGTAACTCAGATGTGTCATCAAAGCCTACCATGCCACTGTTTACTCTAAGGGTTATTCTTTGATATTGCTCTACCCTGTACCCTATTCCAAACCTAATTCTTGTAATCAATAAAGTTCTCCTTTGTACCTAGCATGGGAAACTTATCAGGAGAAGGTCTAGATTATGCCTTGGGGTCCCCTTGGTCTGGCTGACTAAGGGAGACCACTATTTGTGCTCCATACTAAGGGAAGCACTCCAAGTCCTTGCAGTGGGTCAAGTACCCTGAAGGACTTCTAGGCCTGTGTTTCCCAGGGGGCACAGGGCAAGATTAGTACAGGCCCTGGGTGGTGGTGGCGGCTTGCAGGTGTGCTCCAGGAAGGGGGTCAGCCGGACATGAGGCACCCCCAGGAAGGCACTTGGAAGGTGGTCAGGTACAGTGAGGTGAATGGCTCAGTGCAGGAGCACCCCTTGCTGGCCCACTATATGCTTGGGGTACAGCACTGGCATGGGTGGGGGTTGGCCCAGGGGCACCTCTTGGAGAGGCCCCCTGAGGGGAAGTTGAGAGCACAGGCAGATCCTCATCCTAGTCATCTGGGATCCCTGCAGTCCCTGACCCCAGCCACTGTGTGCTGGGCAGCAGTACAGGAGAGTCACTGGTCTGCAGAAGGAAAAGGGGGTGGGCAGTAGGGTCTGGAGCCATGGGAGCAGGTGCTGTCAGGAGCCTGGCCTGTCCCACTCTGGGAAGGGGTCAGTGGAGACAGGTTGCCCATGGCCAGCACCCAATAACCCACCAGCCCCAGGGGAGCAAGTGGGGATGGGGGGCTTAGCTGGGGGCCGTTTCGCCCCAAGCCTGCCCAGCTGACTTACCATGGTCCTTGGGTACCTGTGCATGCCCAACCCCAGATCTGAGGCCAGGTAATGTATGGCTCCTGGTACACAGCATATTATCTGAGAAATGTTGCAAACTCTCACAAACAGCTTCTTTCTTATGGCTCTGCAGGTCCTGTAACTGCACGTGGGGGAGAAACCACACTTGGCAGCTGGGATGTGAACTCAAAGTTGATGCTTCCCACCGCTGGGGCTCTACAGATGCACTGGCTGCACCAGAGATGGATTCAGGACTGCACTATCTTCCTGGAGTGGCTGGTGGCAATATCAGAGGACTGGCTGGAGGACTCACAGGCCTTGGGGGTTGAGGACATCACCCAGGAGGACATATGGAACCAGGTAGACCTGGAATTCTAGGTATAGCTCCTGGCCCTGGAGTATGAGTGGCTGGAGTCACTGTGGGAGCAGAACACAATCCTGACCCAGGTAGTGCAGGCCTGGCCCAATCCCTGCCCCAGATGCCCTGCCATCCAGTCCATCCACATGGGCCCAGGCCTGCCACTCACCCTGGCTCTATACAGGTGCAGAGCCAGAGCTGGCTGAAGTGGGGCCAGGACCACACACTGGACCTGCTGGGTCTGGACACTGGCTGCCAGAGGGGGAGCTGCCTGGGCCAGGGGACCACTAGCCACTATCATCCCTGGGAAACCCCCAACCTGCTGGGCTCACCACATCCACACCCAAGAGGGAACAGCCAGAGGTCGGGTTGCTGGCCACATGTCCCCAGACTCTGACCCCTAGGTAACCTTCCCCCACAGTCCCCCACCCTGGGACAGTACACTAAGCACTTTGTAAGTAGTTTGCATGGAAGAGGGTGTTTTATTTTTAGTGGGAGGGGTGGGACATGGAAGGACTGGTTTGCTAGGGAGGTGGGGGGGTCTGTTTGATGTGAGGGAAATAAAAACATTTGTTCTTCAGAGATGTGTCTGCAGTGAGTGTGCTGCTGTGTTTGGGTGTGGGTGATGGTCCAGGCAGGCTACAGTGGGGAGTGCAGAAAGAGGAGGCCAGTCAGGGCCTCTTTCACTTCATGTCCTGGCCCATGGTGGTGGGTGTGTGAGTCACCCAAAGCTTGGGTGGGGGGCTGCTGCAGGTGATGCTTCCACTGCCAGGTGGACTCTGCCTGCCACACCTCCTCCACCCAGGCCTTATGGAAGAAATAGCCTGGGGCCTCAGATGTTATGCAGCACACAGTTTGCAACAATGACTCAGGTTAGGTTTTCCTCTGTGAACTCAAGGCAGGTGGTGAGGGTGTACCAGTGTCTGTTCAGACAGCTGAAGGGGCACTCCACCAAGGCATGGTTCTGGCCTAGGAACCAGTGAAAGTGGGCCTACTAGGGGTCCAGCTGGCTGCTGTATGGCTGCATGAGCCAGGACAGGAGCTGGTAGGTGGGATCCCTGATGGGGAGGGGCAAGACCACCATGGCGCCCAGCTGCAGGTCTGCTACCCCCAGCACAAAGCACCCACACTCCACCAGGCCCAGCAGGGTGGAATTATGGAACACGCAGGCATTGTGGGCACTACTCACCCAGCCAGGACTCATGTGCATGAAGGCACCTTGGCGGTCCACTATGGCCTGGAGCAACACAAAGTGAAACCCCCTCTATCTGTAGGACGGGCAATCTCCATGGAGTAGGCAGGTGATGGGGATGTGGGTCCTGTACAGGGCTATGATGCACTTGGAGAAGCCCAGGGCATGGAACCCTGCCACCACCACCACCAGGGGGTTCTTCACCTGGAGCACTGTGTGCTCCAGCATGTCCTGGAGTATGCCATCCACCTCCAGGACAGCCTCCCCAGCAGTATCCTTTTCCACCACAAAGGGATGGCCTTTATAGTGAAGGCTGGTGGCTGTGGCCAACTTGAGCAGGGCAAGGGCCTGCCCAGTGTCCATGGGGATGGGTGGCTATATTGCAGTGTCCTGCTGTTCCAGGTGTGGGCAGAGCTGCCCCAGGAGGTCCCAGAAGGTTGTCGGGTCATCCAGAATGCTTCCAGTGACTGCTCATCATCCCAGGTATGCTGGATGATGTGCAGTCACCAGTTCTGGCTGACCCAGTGGGCCCAGAGCTGATGGGGCTACAGGCTCAGGAGGGCATGGGAGGCCCCAGTGGTGGCATCCAGGAACCCATCAACAGTGTCCTTGCCTGGTTCTCGCCAGCCAGGTGGGGTCCAAATGGCAGGTGTGCAGTGGCAGTGGTTGGGCAGTCTGGGCAGGTGTGCAGTGGTGCTGGTATGCAGTGGCACTGACAGCAGGTATGCAATGGCTCCATGGATGGGCAGATGGGCAGTGTGTGTGGGAGAGCTGAGAGGGGCCAGACAGCCATAAGCTAGCTGGCAGCTGGCACAGTGGGCCAGCAGGTCTGGGGTGGTGGCAGCAGGAGCCTGGCCCACCAGGGGCAGGGGCTGGAGCAGTCATTGTGCAGGGAGGCAGAGTTGGTGAGAAGAGAGCTGCTGCATGCTCCCGCTGTGCTGTGCATGCTGCTTTTTGGCAGGGAAGTGGCTGGCCAAGGAGTAGGGATCAGAGCTGGCTTTTCAAGAGGGCTTCCAGAGCCTGGAGCTCCCCTCAGTGGTGGCAACTCTGACTCCCTACACCATTGTAGGGCTGCAGGAAGTTTGGTGTTAAGAGCAGCAAATCTTCTCCCTAGTCCCAGCATGTATAGATGCATGCCTGGGAGCATTTCCTGATAAGTGGTTTACTTGCAAGTAAACTGATCTCAGATTAAAGGCATGTGTAGATGCACCCTGTTTTTACTAGCCCACACATTAAATACTGTGTGCTGTTCTGGTCCCTGCATCTCAAAATGTATGCATTAAAATCAGAAAAGTAACAGAGAAGGGCCACCAGGGTATGAAATATCTTCCATACTAAGAAACTGAACATTTTGGAAAGGAGAAGTCTGAGAAGGGGATATGATAGAGGTCTATAACATGAAGAAGGGTGTGAACAAAGTGAATAGCAAACTGTTATTGATCAAATAGCAGAATACAAGTAGGTGGCATCCACTGAAATGAGCAGGAGAGGTTTAAAACAAACAAGAGAAAGTACTTTATAATGTAATGTGTAGTTAACTTACGGAATTCATGACCACAGGAAGTTGTAGAGACAGATAGTATAGCCAGGTTCGGAACAAGACTAGATTTGTTTACTAATAGCTATTAAACAGAGCAGTCAGGGATGTATCCTCCGACATCCATAAACCAAGAATCACGGATGCCAGGGACAGTATGACAGGGTTTAGATTACTCTAAATATAAAACTACAATCCCCAACAGTGGTTAGAGGGAGCTCACTAACTGTATAAAAATTAATTTTGGGGAAAATGATAAAACAACAGGAACAGGAGTGCAGGTGATAGGTTAATAACTAGGTTTCCAGGTGGGGGCACTAAGCAGAGAACATCAGCTAGTATCCACTGCCTTGCAATGTCTCCCAGGGAAACTACCTAGAAGTGTGCACAAATGAATGAAACCAAAACAGTCCCAAAGTCACCCATACTCTCCCCATGCAGAACTTTCTTCGAGGTCTGGTAGATGGATAGCTTGGCCAGAACCAGGAGGAGGTGGACCAGAAATCTCCAGAACTTTGTGGGGTTATATATGGAGAGTGCATAAAATGGTGTAGGGAAGAATGCAGCCAGATCTTCAATAGGAGATTCCTGAGGAGGCATGAGAGGGGATGCAGCCTGGCACACAGGGCACAGATAGACTCCCTGCTGTAAAAGAGAATGTTTTGCAGGAAGTGTTCTGAGTGACAGTTGTCCCCCAGACCAAACAGAAGTTCACTTTTGGGTCCAGGACAGAGGCTCCGCTGTTTTCAGAAAGGGAAGCGGGAAAGGGAGCAGAGGGAGCTCATTATAGGGGGTCCCAAGCCAGGGCTGGAGGGTGGTGTGAGTGGACTGGAACCCCCCTGCAATCTCAAGGGGGCTCCAATTCACCCACCCCACCCTCCAGCTCCAAGTCACCCACACCACCCTCCAGCACAGGCTGAAATAAACCTCAAATCAAACTCCCTCCACTCCATTTCTTCCCTTCCATTATGAAAACAGCTTGAGGTTGGGAGGCAGAGTATCCATAAGTTAGTGAAGATGCTATGTTTTGAAACATCTTCATCTGAACCCTCATGCAATGAGAGAGTAACAGGAAGTCTGGCTCTGACCCTGTTATGAAAGTGGTGGCAGTCTATACTTACCAGGAGTCCAGGAAGCTGGGGGCCCAGAGATGATGTCATCAGGCTGAGCCATGCCATTCTTTGATCCCTGCACCTGAAAGAGAAAGAGCAATTAACAGCCAGAATATAATAAAGAATTAGAAGCAGCTGCTGTCAGCTGAGTGCATTCCCCAGAAGGGGGCCGAGAGAGAAAGTCACCAAGCAAAGCTTTGGAAATATGTGCGGATGCACAGAGTCTTACTATGAGTATATAGCAAAAGGGAGAATTGCTATTTGGAAGAAGCAGTGGGGACTTACCAGAAGTTGAGAAAGGTGAGCCCTCTCCTTTATTCCAGGAGGAGCAACCAATCCAGAGTCTGCAGATTGGAAGCTACGAGAGATGCATAGAAGAAAAGACTTCAAATGAGCTGAGCCAGAGCCAGCTCATCTATTCAAGTAACTTTGATACCCTCTACATTAATTCTAATTGAACCTGGATTATGGTGTGTGTAACAACATCGGTGCTATTAATAAATCTGGGAGATAGTTACAACCCTTGGTTTACATGGTAATGACCCTCCTTTTGTGGGGAGGACATTCTAGAACATTTTAGAACAATTTAGAACATTCTAAATGTTCTCATCAAGGCATAGCAGGAGAGTTGTCAGAAGGAGGATCACTGGCATATTTTTCAAGCAGATGAGGAAGATTAGTAAGGCACCAACAGACCTGGTACAGAGAGTTCAGATTTTTCAGGCCCTTTTAAAATGCTTTGCAGCTCTGTACTTCTGTTTGGTCATGGCTGTAGAGTTTTTCCAGGGGCTAGATAGAGTGAAAACTGTCGTCTGTCTGCACTTTCATCAAGGTAGGCATAACCCAGGATTTCCTGGTTGTAGAAGGCGCATGTGTCTCCTCAAAGACTTTACCATGGGAGGTTCAGCCCTGGACACCAGAAATGATACCCCAGGGAGCTCAAAGAGCCACCTGGCCCTTCCCAGCAGCAGTTTGAACCTACACTATCAAGTAGAGGAGAATGCTGGCAACTCTAATTGTCTCTAATGATAGCAGTGAGTGCTTCACACTTAAAACTATGGTTTACATGTCTCAAGTTGAACAATCACTGTTAGGAAGCCTCTTCCTAATAGGGTTATCCTATGCTCCCCAGGGAAAACAGCAAATCACAAGGCCTGTGAGAATAGGAAATTATTTGATTTGGATTCAGATTCAGCCAATTTGGATGCCAGTGATTCAGGAAAAGGGTGCAAAGAAGACCAGAATGGGAGAACAGGAGGAGGGCGGAGTTTCTTGAGCAGCTGTTCCATGAAGTTTCAGCGACTCACGGGAGAGAGGGGCAGAGCCCAGGAAAAACAGATGTCAGAAGAGAGCAGGGAAGAGAAAGCTCTGGAAGAAGGAGGAGAGAAAACCCCGCCGGAGGATCAGGCTCATTGATAGTCAAGAAGTCAGACAGAGTTAATTAAACCTGGAATCACCAGCGATATATACAGGAAAGGTAATACCCTGCAAGAGAGAGAAAGGGGTGGAGGAACTCGGATCTCATTTATGATACTGGGACCATAGGTATTGTTATTGTTGATTGTTAGACTTCATTGTGAGGCAAACGGGCTCTAAAAAAATAAGGGATAAACCTGTGAGACTGGTAGAAGATGCTGCAAGTTCTTGGGAAGAGAGGCCATGCCCAGAGGAAAAATAAATAAATAACTTTTTAAAACCAACTAAAACACTGTGGAATATAAATCAGACTGAATAAGAGTTTTAGGTAAGAAGTGTAGCTGTTAGATAAAAATCATATCCATGTTGGATTCTGTTTAAGTTGATATGAGTATTTAACTGATTTAAAGAAGTAACAAGAGTCATACAAACAGCAAGTTGATGTAAGTTTTAGTATGTATAAATAAAGAACATTGTTAATCTAAATGAAGTAAGACTGTGATTTCAACTTGAGGATCAACACTAGTTATCCTACACTAGAATGACCAAAAAAAAGGATAACTCAAGAAGATCCCCCTCCCTCCTATAGATTGCCAGATTTTTACTACGGTAGATAACAAATAACACCTCCCCACTAATAACATGATATACTAATCAAGACATGGCAGGAAAGAGTCAGAAAATACCATAATTATTCCAGACAGAGCCATCTGACAAAAGAGAGGCAAGAATACTTCATTAGGTTAGATGCAGCACTTTCAGAGTGTGTGTGTGTGTGTATTTAAGATCAGATGCGTCCTTCCTGGCACTGGGGCCTCTGCACAACACAGCAGTGTGCCCTAGTGAGGTCTCCTCCTCCCCTACAGCTTCTGTCCGGTCCACCACTGTAAATGGCAGTAGGTAAAAATAACTTAAGTGACTCAGCAGTCCACACCAGTAGCACCAGCAGCATATAAGGTAGCCAAACTGAACTGTCACAGAGCCTTTCTTTTTATAAAGGAATTGAAAGCAAGAAGTAAAGATGTTGTGTTGGAAATATGTTATTCGTGGTGTGTGATGGCTTATCTTGTGGTTTTTTATGTTTATATGTTTATTATGAAAAAAATGGAATAGTTAGAGAACTATATCTTAGGAAGCTGTTGGGTTGAAAAAACCTGTGTCAGGCTTAGAAGTACCTGCAGTTGGTGTGCCTCCTGGTCCTGGATGGAAGTAATAGTAAAGAAGCCAGAGGCTGGCCTGGCATGGAATGCAGGCAAGAAAGCCAGTCAGTGAAATGAGAAATGGAGGCAACAGGAGGTGAGGGACAGGCTGGGGTAGGGGGGTGAGGGATGTAGCAGCACAGGTAAAAGTGCAGAGGTACCTGGGGAGTCAGATATCCAGCAGGTTGCAGTGTGTCAGAATTCCACTATGTAATCTATATTGAGTCCATGAGTTGGACTGCTTCCAGGTTGAGGGTGAGGATGCTACTTTATCCCACTCCTCAGCAGGCCGAGGCACAACAGCAGGAGGAGCTGCCTCAGCTGTGCCACTTGCCTCCACAACCTCAACCTCCTCTGAGGTACTACTTTCCAGAGGAGACCTAGGTCTAAGGGAACTTTGAGGGGTATGTAGCACAAACTGTGATTCCTTCTCGGTCCCCAGAATTGCTTGAGCCAAGGCGCTTAGCACCCCTGGGTCCAGTTCCAGCTCTTCCTCTGGCAGTGGGAGGCTTATGTTGGGAGACGATATTGGGGTAGAGGAGACAGTGATTCCACTTCTGGTGCCGACTTCTGGACTGAGTGGAGGTGGTGCAAGTGCAGGGACATCAGGTGCAGAAGCTGCTCCCACCTCCTTGCTTCCACTGACAGCAGAAGAATCATGGCTGGTTGGGAAGGGAATGCATCTATTTTCCGGGGGGGCGGGGTGGAGGGACTTGCAGCTTTACCTCTCCCCCTAACCCCTCTCCCTTCCCTGCCAGAAGACCTGGCACCTGCCTTTCCAGCATGCTTCATATTAATCTTCCCTGTGCTGCAAAAGGTGTGTGTGTCACTCCTTTTGTGTTGTGTGTTTTCTTTTGCATTGCGAGTGTGTTCTGGACTCTCTTTTGATTGTTTTATTTCACTAATAAGTATGAAGGCCTATGTAAGAAATGTGTGCTGGCTGTCTTCTTCTCTACTGGGATGTGTTTATTTTTTTTTATGAATTCTGAATGTGGAGTGTGACTCTGTTGTATGTTTTATTCCCTCTGTGTTATTCCCTCTATGTGCATGCATGCACTGGACTCTTCTTTGATTATTAATAACTATATATGGTGTCGTCTTCTGGGATGTTCTATTAATGTAAATGTGTGACTACTACTGTACTTCTTGTTCTTCTGTGTTGTAATGTGTACCTAAAATTATATATCTCCTCCTTCTACGACCCTGAGTTCTGTGTTAGTTTCAATCTGAATCTGACTTCTGTGTTCTCTTCAGTCTCTATGTAAACTAACTATAATAATATTAATAACTACTATATATAATCTGACTTTCATCTTCTCCTATGAATATCTGATTTTCCTTCTTCTATGTGTGTATATTATAAGTGTACGTGTGCAATCTGTGTGCCTCCCTGCATAGTGATGGATCATGCTGGCAGGGAAAACACTGAGCTTTCTTTTTTCAAAGTTTGCAAAAAACAAAACAGAGCAAATATAAATTGAAAGAAATGAATTGAACACTATTAAGTAAAGAGAGTCTAAACTAAGATAAGCTAAGCTAAGCTAAATCCTATACAATCCTTTCTAACAGAAAGGAGCAGGCAAGTTGCATCTCCTGACTATGAAGCAAGTCAGGCAGCGACACAGTACCTTTCTGATGTTGTTCTTCAGACAGAACCAGCTCACAAAAGACAGAAAACCTGCACACACAGGCTTTTATGCTGTTTCTATGTCCCTTCCCCCAGACACTGTGATTGGGAAGGCAGTCAGGAAGAAATCATGCTCACTGGCCACCTAGACGTGTCTGTCTTTCCCCACCTTGTTCCTCTTCCCTCTTCTAAGGTTCTGTTTCCCCATACAGACAGCCTCCAATTCTCCAAATTGCTGAATCTTTTCTGAACCTTTTCTGAATTCATTTGGAAGCTCTGAATTAATTCAGAAAGCCAAAAGCAGCTAGCAATTTGATTTGGACAGGCAGATTTGGCCTCCAAATCTTTTCTGAATCCGAATCACAGTCCAAAGCGTCGCACAGCCCTAGTTCACAATCCTTCCCAGTTTTGTCATCCTCTAACTTGTTCAAGGAGCTTTCTGTGGCAGCATCCAAATCATTAATAAACATGGTGAAGATCACCTGGCCTATGACAGACCCCTGTGGGACTCCAATCAAAACCTGCCATTCTGATATGTTCTGTTAATACTTACCTTTTACTTAAGGCTACTGAGCTAGTTATCTATCTACTTTGTAGTTTTATGCATCCCACATTTCTCCAATTCATTTATGGGAAATGCAGGACCTTATCAAAAGCCTTGCCAAAATTCAGATACACTATATCCACATCATTCCCTCCATCCACCCAAGTAGTTACTTTATCAAAGAAAGAGATCAGTTTTGTTTGACACAGTTTGTTTTTTATAAATCCATGCTGGATGCATGTGATTAGCCTTTCTTCCTACAAATGCTTGAAAATGGCCTTCCTTAGGATATGCTCCAGTAACTTCCCAGATATTGAGGTGAGGGTAAATGGTCTGTAGCTCCCTGGGTTTTTCTTCTTGCTTTTTTTTTTAAGAGAGAGTCACTACATTGGCCCTTTTCTTGTCCTCTAGTGCCTGGCCCACCTCCCACAACTTCATAATGATCTTTGCCAAAGTTCCAAGATCTCCTCTGTCAATCCTTCAGGATCCTTGGATTAACCTCATCTAGCCATGCTGACCTGAATTCATTCAGACCCAACAAAAGCTCTCTGACCCTCTATTGTTATCTCCCCCCACCAGCTGGCCACCTCCCTTATCCAGATAACCCATATTAGGTGTCTGGCAGCTTTATTTTGGGGGGCGGGGAAGACTGATGGAAAGTATCTATTGAGTAGCTCCACCTTCTTTGCATCTTCCATTAGGAGTTACCCTTGGCTTGTTAACAGAGGGCCAACAGTTTCCTTGGTCATTCTTTTGTGGCCAACATACTTTAGGACCTCTTGTTGTTGTCCTTAACTTCCTTTGCCAGGTACAGCTCATTCTTTATCTTTGCCTTCCTGATTTTGTTCCTGCAGCCTCTTATTATTACCTAGTACATGTTCTTGGTATCCTGCCCATCTTTCCATTGCCTGTATGCTTTCGTCTTCCATTTGAGACATTTAAAAGCTCCTTGTGCCACATTGGCCCCTTGCCATTCCTCTTGTGCTTCCATCATGTTGCAACAGTTTCTTGTTGGATTTCAAATACTGTGCCCCTTGTGGTGGCCAGAAGCGGAGGGGTTACTATCATGAGCAATAAATATATGCTTTTGGAGGCATTCAGGCAATTGTCTAAGCAGTTAAGATTAGCTCATTCAAAGCTTGCAAGTTTGCACCCTGCAAGTGGAATTTGTCTGTCACAATTTAACCAAAGTGTTGAATCTAACTGTTTGTACTGATCATGGGATCACTGGGCCCCCAAAATAAGCAGAGCTAATAAGCAGGGCTAAAATATTGTCTGATCTAACGGGTTTTTAAAAGGAAAAGCCATAACAAGATCTGACCACCTAATATAATTAGCACATTCCAAGGAATCCAGGAATAAGAAACTAAGGGCAGAGTAATGCTAATTTCAAACCTCAAAGTAATGTGGTGTAATTTGCTTATTGGGTGAACCTGAGTTTGGGCAGTAACCTTTCATGATAATTTCTACCACCGTTTGATCCCACAGGGTAACAGCTATAGGGCAAGATTGTGAGTGGCTTTAAAGCTAACAGATTAGCATAAGATAAGGCATAAAGGAACGTGCATGTCAAGTGGCCAGTTAGAAGGACGGGACAGAAGGACCATTGCTGTACCAAGCCTGGACCCCGGACTCCCAGTGTGAGTGAGGACTGGATCCTGACCAAGGGACCTTCCTGGTCACCCCTCGGACAGCATTGATTGGGGACACTTGACTTTGCTGGAACAACTTGGTGCGCACCTGGCATAGAGGGACTGCCGATAAGTTGCCAACCCCATGTGGGAACTCTTTGTCATTCTCTCTATCTGTTGTTATCATTCACTATTAGCTCTTTATTACTGTACTATCTGTTTGTTGCATTAACCCTTCTGTTAACTGTTGTATGCTAAGCTATAAGTAAATTTGCCTTTACTTCACTCCTGACTCACCTCCTTGATCCTGAACCCAACAGCCTAACAGCTGATACACTCACAGCACCTAGCCGGCCTGTGACAATTTTGGCATCATGAACAGGATCGAGGATGGAGTGTTCAAAGGGGAAGAATGGTACAGAGGGGTGGCCCCCACTGATTGCTTTGATAGAAGAGGTTATGGGTACTAGGAATCTGGGGTGGGAGATGTTGAGACCCACCTGGAGCGATCCTGCCACAGTACCCTGTCAGTGGGCCATATTCACTGCCATGTAGATGGGTAGACCCAAGAAACAATGCTTGTCTTGGCTGCTGGCAACCTGCTTAAGACTGGGGGCAGAGGAGGCCACTCAGTTTCATCAGGAGAACCAACCCCTAAAAGAGCGAATAACCCAGCTTGAAAGGTAATTGAGAGAAGAAAAGGATATAGTAGTATGGCTTGCACAGTGGTCAGAGCAGCACAAAACTGCCTGGAGATACTAAAGGGTCGGGAGGGGAAAATACTATTTGCAAAGGAATCACCTCCCTCGAGACAAAGGTACAAGTGACACAGTCAGTCGAGCCCTGCCCCACCCCTCAAAAGGGTACAGCAGTGTCTGTATGGTGGGATACCAGAGACTGAGCTGTGGGATGATCCAGAAGGTAAATATGTGAAACTTGCAGAAGTGGTCCATGTGGTTCCACCTCCCTTTGCCCCACCGTCCCAAGAGAATTTAGATGGAGAGCTGGCCCAAACCTTCCTAGTGCAAGTGACCCGTGCTCATCAGGGGCAACCCACCCAGATAGAGCAGTGCTTCTTCACAAGGATGGAAATCCAAGGTCTGCAGGAACAGTACTGATCCAAGCCTGGGGAACCAGTAATGGATTGGTTAGTACAAATGTATATGGAAGGGGCAGTGAGAATAAGGCTTAATTGCGCTGAAGCATCCCAGCTTGTACTGAGACCTGGCTTTCTCCTAATGCAGTTCATAGACCAACAGGGAGCATGACTTTGTATTGTGCCACAGTGAAGGCAGTTGAACCAAGGCAGTTGAATCTGGCTGCTATGGCAACACGGAAGGAGAGCTCCGTCCTAGCAGTCAGGGGTGGTCTAATGTGGAAGAGGCTGTATTTTTTTTTAATATCAGCTGGCACTGGAAAGAAACATAGACCACCAACAGTGTGCAACTCACCTGGATTCCAAGCTAATAATGGAAGCAATGTGGAAAAAGTTCTGTCACTGAGCACCCACTGATTTCACCACCGCAATGCTGGCCAAGGAGCAGGCAATGATAGGAAACCCGGTAAGAAGAGTGATTCAGGAATTAGTGGAACTTTTTCCCCTCTTTTCAAAGCATGGGGTATCTAAACCCTCATGCAAGGCCAAGGCCATGGTTGCAGCCAAAAGGAAGGGTAAGCCAGTGGGGCCCCCTAAGTCCAGGAAAGTGTGGGATGAAAAATCTAAAACCCCATGTGCCTGGGGATGAAAAATCTAAAACCCCATGTGCATGGATGTGGAAGGATTTACTGGTGGCAGGGTTTAGAAAAGAGCAAATTGACAGGCTGCGTCATGCAGAGGTTGTGGGCCTAACACTGCAAGGATGGAAAAGGGGAGAAGACAGAACCTTCAGCACCCCCCAATCCTGAGTGGTAGAAGGCCTGGCTGATCCAGCCCCCCTGGGCAAGAGGCCATCATGGGGGCAGTAGAGGATTGGGGACTGGTAACACGCAATAATATTGGCCCCTTAATTCAAGTGCCTATAAAAATGTGTTTAAATGAAAGAAAAAGGTCAATCAACATGCTACTAGACACTGGCACCCAGATATGTGTTTTGGACTGTGCAGATTGGAAGGGGGAATGGGGAACCCCCTACCAGGTGGTAGGAGTCGGAGGCGCCAAACGACCAGGACATCTGGTCCAGTCAACATTCACCTTGCCTAATGGCTCCATAGTAACAGCAGCTGCTGTAATGCTCCGGGGAGGGCTGAACCTACTGGGACTAAATGTGTTGCAGGGGCAGTGGTTTATCCTTAAGCAGGAAACCTGGCAGTTTAGCTGTGTCATGGTTCAGGAAAGCGAGCACAAGGACATAATGATGGCAGTAGCCTGAAGTTCCATGACCCCGCTTGCCCTGCCGACCATGAAGGGGGTACACTGACCTCAATACCACACCTCCCCCCGAGGCAACGCAACCCAACCAGGACATTATCAACCGGCAGCTGGAGGATGGAACCAACATTTGAACTCATTCCCCGTATGAGCCAACGGTATCTTAAAGTGCAACCTGTGAAGGTAAGTGGGGTAGGGGACAGAGGGTGCAGTGCAGATGAGGTAGATATGAAGGGGAAGCCCTTCAGACCCCTCCTAGTTTGCCCGACAGGGAGCTGTGCTCCTGAGCTGCGTGCGAGCAGGCATGCTCGCAAAGGGCACACCAGTGTTTGCGCCAGCATTCATGTAAGGTGGACACGCAGTTGCAGCCCAGATGGGCACCTCCAACAAGTGAAAGTAGTAGACTCAGCTCCATAGACATGGTGCAGACACGGAGCGCGACTGCTAGGGGCCCCGCCCCAGCGCCGCCGCCTGCCCTGGGCTCTTCTGAGGCCTCAACCCAAATGGAGCTCATGTTAGGGTCAGCGGCCCCTTGCCCCCCTGTCTGTGGGGGAGGCTGAGTGGGGTCCTGGAGGATGGTGGGGGGGCTGGTGGTTCCCTTACCTGTCCCTCCTGTGCCCGACTTAGGGCTCTGGAGGGGCAGGTGAGGGAGCTCCAGGCTGAGGTGAGCAGGCTGAGGCGGATCAGGGCTGCAGAGGATGAGATCAACTCCTATTTCTGTTCACTGCAGGCCCAGTCATCCACCGTACATCCCTGTCAGGAGTGGCAGAAGGTGTCCACCAGATCCAGAGCTGCTCGGGCTACAGTGGTGTAGGGTCCCCAGGTACAACTGGGGAACAGGTATGAGGCCATGGCGGAGAACGATGAAGGGGATGCCTCCAGCGGGGATGATGCCACTCCCCACATGACACAGATAGCACAGAGAATGATTTCATAGATTTCATAGACATTAGGGCTGGAAGGGACCTCGGAAGATCATCGAGTCCAGCCCCCTGCCCAAAGGGCAGGAAGTCAGCTGGGGTCATAGGATCCCAGCAAGATGAGCATCCAGTTTCATCCTGAAGGTGTTCAATGAAGGCGCTTGAACCACCTCCGGTGGCAGGCTGTTCCAGACTTTGGGAGCTCGGACAGTAAAGAAATTCTTCCTTATGTCCAGCCTGAAACGATCTTGAAGTAGTTTGTGACCATTCGACCTCGTCATCCCTTGGGGCGCTCTGGTGAACAAACGTTCCCCCAGATGCTGGTGGTCACCCCTGATAAACTTGTAGGTGGCCATCA
>NW_005842950.1:346552-348708 GCF_000455745.1 Alligator sinensis | reverse complement strand
GCGTCAGTTGTCAGTTGCCCCATCTGGCTCAGCAGGGGTCCAATGTTGCCTCTGCTTTTCCTCCGGCTCCCCACATATCTGAAAAAGGACTTTTTATTGTCCTTGATGCTCAAAGTTAGTTGGAGTTCAGTTGCAGCCTTGGCTTTCCTGGTCTGCTCCCTACAGGACCGGACCAGTGCAGAATAATCCTCCTTGGAGGTGACTCCCATCCTCCATCCTTTGTAGGCCTTTCTTTTTAGCCTCAGGAGATCTGCTAGGTCCCTGGAGAGCCAGGGGGGCTGCTGTGCCCTCTTGCTGCCTTTCCTCCGAGATGGAATAGACTTAGTTTGTGCATTGAGGATCGCTCCCTTGAGGAGCAACCACTCTTCCTGAACTCCCCTCTCCCTGGGGTCACGGTCCCTTACGACCTCACTGACAAGCCGCCTGAGCTTGTCAAAGTCGGCTTTCCTGAAGTCAAGAACTTCCGTGTTGCTGACTGATTTGCCAGCTTTTCGGCGGATGGTGAAGGTGATCAGCTCGTGGTCGCTGTCACCCAGCTTCCCATCGATCACTAGGTCGCTGACTAGGTCATCCCCAGTAGCCAGTACCAGGTCGAGCATCGCTTTGCCTCTCGTTGTCCCATAGACTTCTATGAACACGAGCAGGAAGAAATGCTGCGTCCTCATCATCGAAGACTCCATCCTATGAGGCCTGGAGGGTCCCATCTGCCATCCCGACCCCATGGCACGAGAGGTCTGCTTAATGCCTGGGGCTCAGGTTCAGGACATCATGGAGGGGATCCCGGCCTACATCTAGCCCGCTGACCAGTACCCTATGGTTCTCATCCACGTGGGAACAAATGACGTGGCCAGGGCAACCCAGACTGCATCATAAAGGAGTTTGAGGCACTGGGGGCCAAGCTTAAGGAGGCGGAGGCACAGGTGATATTTTCCTCTATTCTCCCAGTGTGTAGGCATGGACAGTGAGACAAGGCCTGAATTGGCAAGGTAAATCAGTGGTTATGGAGCTGGTGCCGCCAGGCAGGCCTCGGGTTCCCGGATAACAACACATGCTTTCGTGCAGGGGACTTGCTGGGGTGGGATGGCTACACCTCTCTTCTAAAGGCAAGAGTATCTTCTCTTTCAGGTTGGCTGATCTCCTGCAATGAACTTTAAACTAGCTTCACCGAGGGATGGGGCCGCAGAAAGACTTAAGGACACCTCCTGACCAAGACAGGTGACATATGCAAGGAGTACCCAGGTATGTAAAAGGGGTCCAGACAGTCTTGGAAATTGGGGGGTGGTACACGCAGCAATCCAAGAACTTAAATGCCTCTATACAAATGCTCATAGTATGGGGAATAAGCAGGAGGAACTCGCCCTCTGAATAGCCTGTTCAAACCAGACATAGTAGGGTTCACAGAAACCTGGTGGGATTCATCCCACAACTGGGCGGTTAACATTAAGGGCTATAGGCTTTACAAGTGAGATGGAACAGGAAGGAAAGGCGGGGGTGTGGTGCTCTACATCAAAGAGCAATACACATCCTCCACCAGCAGGATTGGGTCAGAGGAGGGGCAGGCTGAATGCTCTGGGTCAGGATACAGGGGGGTCATGGGGAAAGGGGCTTAATGGTGGGAGTCTACTACAGACATCCCAACCAAGGGGAAGAGCTGAACCACGAATTCTCAGGTCAGCTTGCAGAGGCACTTAAGGCAAGGGATGCAGTTGTCATGGGGGATCTAAGTTACCCGGACATCTGCTGGGAGGAGCAGTCAGCCAGGTTGGACCACTCATGGAGGTTCCTGGCTGAGATACAAGGCCTCCACTTAACCCAGGAGGTGGACAGTCCTACCAGGGGGAATGCCCTGCTGGACCTGGTCCTGGCCACAGGCGATGACCTGGTAAGAGGGCTGCAGGTCCTCGACCACCTGGGCAATAGCGATCATCACTTGCTGGAATTCACCATTCAGCGCAGGGTGCTAAGGGCCTGCAGCAAGGCAGTAGCCCTAGACTTTAAGCGGGTCAACTTCAATGAATTGAGGAGATTAGTGGGAAAGGTGCTGGGGTCCTGTAGAATAGGGGAACTCAGTGCCCAAGATGAGTGGTCGTTCCTTAAGAAGACAATATTCAGAGCCCAAGGGGTGATAATCCCAACAAGAAGCAAGGGGGGAAAGA
>NW_005842950.1:329574-344337 GCF_000455745.1 Alligator sinensis | reverse complement strand
TTTAGGTAGAGGAGGGGAGGGAGGGGGGGTGAGTCCTTGTGAGTCAGACAGACTGCATCCTGTGCCAGGGTTGCCCAAGAACACACAGCTGAGACATAACAATAGGGGGAATGAGGAAGGCACCGAGTAATGTGGGGCCCTTGCAGAATATGCTTGGCAATCTGGTGGTTGTACCAGAGGAAAAAGCAGACCTCTTTAACAAATTCTTTGCCTCCATTTTCCTGTGCAGGGATCGGGACTCACTAACCAAGATTCCAGACTGACTTAGGAGAAATGCTGCCAGGCCTAAGGTCAGGGAGGACCAGGTTAGAGAGCTTCTGGAGGGGCTGGATGTGTTCAAATCAGCAGGTCCAGATGCTCTCCACCCCAGGGCGTTAAGGGAATTGGCAAGGGTTATTGCCGGGCCCCTGGCATGACTTTACGAGCACTTGTGGTGCTCTGGCCAGGTTCTAGATGACTGGAAGAAAGCCAAAGTGGTCCCCATCTTCAAAAAAGGGAAGAGGGAGGACCCGGACAACTATAGGCCCATTAGTCTTACTTCATTCCTGGGGAAACTCTTTGAGAAGATCATCAAGGAGCACATCTATGATGGGCCAGCAGCAGAGATGATGCTCAAGGACAACCAGCATGGTTTCATTAGGGGCAGGTCCTGCCAGACCAACCTGATTACCTTCTATGATCAGGTCACAAAAGCCGTGGATGTAGTCTTTCTGGACTTCAGCAAGGCCTTTGACACTGTCTCCCACCCCATTCTCATCAAAAAACTAAGTGACTGTGGCATTGATGCCTACACAGTCAGATGGATTGCAAATTGGCTGAAGAGACGTACTCAGAAGGTAGTGGTAGACAGGTCTTTTCCGACCTGGAAGGAAGTGGGCAGTGGAGTCCCCCAGGGCTCGGTCCTTGGGCATGCACTGTTCAATTTCTTTATGAGTGACTTGGATGACGGGGTAAAAAGCAGCCTGTTTAAATTTGCTGATGATACCAAGATTTGGGGTGAGGTGGACATGCTAGTAGGGAAGGACAGATTACAGCAGCACCTGGACAGGTTACAGGGGTGGGCTAACAAAAATAGGATGGGTTTCAATACTGGCAAGTGCAGGGTGCTGCACTTTGACAGTGGGAACCAGCAGCACACTTATCAGCTAGGGAACTCCCCTCTTGAAAGCACAGTGGCAGAAAGAGTTCTTGGAGTCATTATTGACTCCAACATGAACATGGGCCAACAATGCAAGGTCATGGTCAGTAGGGCCAAATGTAGCTTGTTGTGCATCCACAGATGCATCTCAAGCAGGGCCAAGGAGGTGATCCTCCCCCTCTATGCAACACTGGTCAGGCCGCAGCTGGAATACTGTGTTCAGTTCTGGGCGCCACACTTCAGGAGGGATGTGGACAGCATTGAGAGTGTCCAGAGGAGGGCCACCTGCATGATCCAGGGACAGCAGGGCAGACCCTATGAAGAGAGGCTGTGGGAAAAACCTGTTTAGCCTTTGCAAGAGAAAGCTGAGGGGGGAACTGGTGGCCATCTATAAACTCACCGGAGGGACCATCAGGGTTTGGGAGAGACCTTCTTCCCCCTAGTGCCTCCTGGAGTAACAAAGAATAATGGCCACAAATTGTTAGAGAGTAGGTTTAGACTAGACATCCGAAGGCACTACTTGACAGTAAGGGTGGCTAGGATCTGGAACCAACTTCCAAGGGAAGTGGTGATGGCTCCTACCCTGGGGGTCTTTAAGAGGAGGCTTGATGTTTACTTGGCTGGAGTAATTTGAGCCCTGTTTTCTCTCCTGTCCAGGGCAGGGGGTCAGACTTGATGATCTACAAGGTCCCTTCCGACCCTACTTCTATGAATGGCTGCTGGCCAGGCCCTCAAGGACCGGGACTTACACCTGAGTTGCTCAATTAACTAGGCCAACAATTGGCCCCACCCGCAGCAAGCCTTCAGCCAGGGTGGGCCCCACGAGCTGGCAGTGGAATGGCCAAGGGGTGGCTGGGGGAAGCTCCAGGCGGGAGACCAGGCAGTAGTTAGACACCCACAGGGGAATGAATGGGAAGGAGTGTTAATGACACAAGACACACATAACTCATGGTGGGTGTCGAGGTCAGGTCCATCTAGTGGGAGCCAGACTGTTTTTCCTTGTTCCTGCAGATTGGGTCCATCCACGGGCACAGCCATAGAGGTCTTGGAGGTGGCCTGGGGTCGCAACCCTGCTCCAGAGTGATGCCGCTACCCTCGTCTAACAATGAAGGGGTGGAGTGATATCTTAATGGAGCTGCTGCTTGTCTGTCACTGTTTGCCCCGGGTTGCACACACTGCCAAAGCCTCAGTCAGGCTGGGATACTGGGAGAGGCCTACAACAATTGAATATGTGCAGAACTGGCCTGAAAGTCACCGACGGTGGATTGTGGACTGGCAAGGGGGAACTTTTAAATGTTATTGTGGAACGGGGTGGTTGCTCGGTTTTCTCCTGTATGCCAGGCTGGGAAAAAATGAGTGTGGAACAGAGGGGGATTGTTGTGGTTTCTGGCAATGGCCCTGGTGCTGTTACATTCTGCCTGCCCACTCTTGAGTCCTGATGTGACTGCTACCGCTGCCACCCCTGTAGCTTGAAATTCTACATTCACCCAAAAGCCCAGGAAAGCGGCCAAACCCTCCAACCCCGCTTCCATGGGCGACGATAGCTCCATTGGTTCCCCTGCCTGATGATACTTTGGCACAACGGTGTGTGGCTCATCAAATACACCAGTCCTCCAGATACAGCAACGTACTGTGGTGGTTTAAAAATGACACCTATGCTGTCAAGTGGTGGTCCACAGAATGGGAGGCCAACACATCCTACATTCCGGGCCTTTTGTGGTCCTGCCATATGGACAAAGTGGGGCACACTCACAGACTTGAATACACAGTAGCTGCATATCACCAAGCAGTTTGGGAAGGTCTTCAGGGCATAGCCCTGGTCAGCCCAGAACACCTGGCTAAACCCTTAGGGGGCACCGTGCCAGAATCATTTTGGCAAGATACCAAGGCCATGGTCATGCCTGGGCAACGTAAATTTAAATACACAGATGGGGACTCACCTAAACCAAAAGACCAACCCAATTGGGAGGTTTACCAATCCCAGGGAGAAGGGAGATGGTTAAGCACACAACAAGGGGAACCCCAGATGTTTTTGTGTTAACCAGGGATGCACATTGTTAATTCAGAAGGAGCCACCACAGGTATATCCGCTACCTCATTTGTCTAATATCACCCCATGGTGGAGGTCCCAAACCAAGGCTCCAGTCCTCCTTAATGCCTTCTTGTTTAATGCTCGCATCACATTTAACCCTGAGCAATGGATTGTCAGAGCAGCATTTCCCAACTGCTCTACGGGTGCTCAGTTGGCAGAAAACATGCTGTGATGGACCTGGTCAACTGTTTTCCAACCTGCAGCCCAACCTCCAACTGCCTGGGGAAAAAGAGATACCCTAGACCACATGTGGAATGGGCTCAATTCAGCCATGGGAGTTTGGAACATAGATAAATCTCAGAAAAACACTCAAGGAATCATGGATATATGGCGAGCCATAGATTTTCTCACTAAAGGGGGTATGATTGATAACATGGCCCTAGAGTACACTGACGAGTTAGTGGCAACCATTGGCCGAGAAGCAGCAAAAATAAGTCACCTTTTAATGCATGCGGCCATCCAAGCCAATTCTAATCAAACCTGAAGCACTGTTTGTGCCCAAGTATAGCTTTCACTTAACCCTCATTTCTCCCAGGTAATGAGTGATCTCAGACACAAAGAATGGCCCATCAGCTTAGAGCGCCATGGGCTACCCCCAGCTTTAGCCCAATAGTTAGTTTACCGAGACACATAGAGCACACAATGGGAGGGGTGTAGCAATACAAAATGCTTTTTTGTCATGCATGGGGTAGCAAATGACACATGGTCCACTGCCCATCGCTTAACAACAGAACTGGGGGGTGGGTGTATGTGGGACTTGGACTTACATCATCCTACTTGGGAAATTGTAACCCCAGAAGTCCCCAAGTATTTATCTCAATCCCCAGTGTACCCTGTAAATGGTATTTGGCTTGGAAATTTATGGAGGGGGTGGCCCAATAGTCCCCTCCCAACCTGATTTGTGTAACACCCCTACCAGCGATTCCCTATATTACCCTAGCCCAGCAAGTTTGTTGGGAAGGTCCTGGCCGCTTGTACCATCCCAATGGCATATATTGGACCTCTTGCGCCAGCTGCTGTGCAGAAGCTCAAGACCTTCAAGGAGCATTGTGGCGGCAACGCGCCCCCACAGGCTCAAAAGGAGGTGAGGAAAAACACCAGGGGGCACAAAACCCAGAAACAGACCCCCTGAGAGGGGGAACTTACCTCCGTCCGATTCGGCAGTGCAGGAGACAGGACCACGGTGGTGGCCACAGCTACAGCTGCGGCCGCGCGCGAGCCAGCATTATGCCGGCTGTTTAAGCTGCTGTTCCCCACGTGGGGAGCAGCCGGACCAATCATGGCAACCGGCATGGCCACTGCGGGAAAGTTTAAAAGCCCCAACAGAACCCGCGGGGAGGGGTAGTCAGAGGGAGAGAGTTGGCGGCCAGCACGTCCTGCGTGCTGAGGCTCCCGCTGGGAAGAGGCACCATGTAGCTAGCGCAGCACTGGAAAATGTGGCAGGGGAAACCTTTGAGCCCCTACCCAAGACAGAGCAGGAGAAGTACAGCAGCTCCCTGTGGGAGGCTGGCCAAGAGAGGCAGGCACTTCCCCTGGAAGAGGTAGAGCAGGGGAGAGGTTCTGAGCCCTCTGTAGACAGCTGGGGAAGAGGAGGTGGCTCCACATCCCGCTCCTCCCCAAGAGAATATTATTTCTGAAGACCATAGGAAGAAAAGAAAATAAAGGAAAGGAGGAAAGTCCAAGGGATAGAGAGAGAAGGGACACGAGCCGGCTAAGTCATTCAGCCGCTTGCTCTTCCCTCCACCCGAGGCAGACCATGGGCAAGCCAACATGACCAAGGCTAGCATCGGACCAACATGTAAACGGTTGGCGAGTGGACGGGGTGTAGGGGAGGTGGAGCCCCATGGAACATCGCGCCTAACAACTGTGAGTACAGCTGTTGTTGGGAAGCTCCTCTGGGAAGATCTCCACTGAAACCCACTCTTGATAATTTAACAGCAAATCGTGGCAGGCAAGTCGAGGGGAGGGGCTACCTTACTGACAAGCTATATCACCCATAAGGCAACAGACATCACAATCATCAACTATTTTATATGTCCAACACCAGGAAACTACTTTAATGTGGCCAAGCTTATCCTATTAGGTTGGCCAGACAACACCCAACGATGATCTTCCCTGTTCTTGTCAGATGGAGACCATCTCTTGATAGCCACCCTCCTCTCAAGAATATCTACCCATTGTTGAAGAAGCCAAAGCCTTCATGTCAGCACCACCATCTCATCCATGTGTTCACTTTCATATGACCCCTGCCTTCCATGGGAAGGATCAGTGAGGCCACCACTTGTGCTCCAAGCTCCTTAATCCTTCTGCCATGAGACTCATAGTCATCTCTGATCTGGTAAGTGTCATTCTTGACAGTATTGTGGGTGCTTATGTGTACAAGCAGGAAGAGGTAGTGGTCCAAATGATGGATGAGCTTTGGCAGACTCTCTGTGACATCCTAAATTTGGTCCAGGTAGGCAGCACACATCCTGGGCACCCAAATCTGGACAACAAATTAGTGCCTCTGTCCCTTGCAGAAAGGAGTCACCAACCACCACCATTCTTTTTGTTCTTGGTGCAGTAGTCCAGGAACCTCTGTCCTTTGAGACTTTCACTTCCTGCTCTCTAGGCTGCTGCCTACACTGCCTCAAGCCTGCAGATCTCCTCTCCTGTGCCTCTTCCTCAGCAGTTCCACCACAGAGTGCTTGAAAGTGGATGCAGACTTAAATCCACTCCTCTTCAATTTTGAGGCCCTCCTTCTTCAAATAATCACATGATGATACCTCTTCTCATTGCCCTTAGGCCCCTCCATTATAAGCCTCTCATAGCTCTTGTTCAAGTAATCTTCCTGGTCCCAGATGCAATGCAGCATGGATACCTTTGCTTCCAATTTTTGAATCTCCTTCAGGTCATACACCTTACCCTCTGGGAGGATGATGAACATGGCACATCCCACCAAGGTTAAAACAGCTAACCCAGACTTGATTTGTGCCTCCTTTCCTCCCTGGAGTATACCTATGCATCCAATGGGTGGAAGATCCTCAGCTCTTACAGAAAACAAGTGCCCAGACTGGTTTGAACTGCACATCCTGCAACCACTTTAGCAACATCTTTGGCAAAAAATCTGCTCATTGTGTTGTGATCATGAGCACATTTTTCAGCCTGCAGTGAAGTAGTAGTGCTTTTGGCTGTATCCAGGCCCATGAAGGCTTTAATTGCTGGTAGATAGAAGGCTTGTACCATTTGTTGGGGGATATGTCAGGTTTCATTCTGGGTGGCTCCTGTGGTGCCTGGATGGCTGGCCCAGACTGCTAGCCCTCAGGGCCCCCTGCCCCTGTAGATTTACCTGCAGGGAACTTTCCACCACTGCCTGGCTACCATGTGCATGTGTGAGCAAGCACATGCACATGGCACCTCCTCCCTTGATTGCCCTCCTTCTGCTCCTCGAAGCCCCCAAGAAGCCTCTTGCAGGCTGGAACTCTGCCAGCCTGCAAAGGGAATCTGCCATTTGCTGTAGTTTTATGCAGTGAGCTGTTTTCATGGTCAGAGAAAACATGGGGCACCTATACATGTGCCAGACATTTGCTCCGATGCATGCTGGTTAGCTCACATTAGACCTGACTTGATTAATCAAGTATGCTGGAGCATGCTCATCCAGAAGCCTCCAAGTCATCTTTATTCAGCATCCCCACACTTGAGAATGGAAGCTGGGGCATTTTAACTAAAGCTTGTTGAATGAACTTTAAAGTGCCCCCACCACCATTTTGAAATGTGGGATACTGAATACATGTGACATTGAGGGCAATTAAATTAGAGATTAGAGCATCTCTTGGAGCCACTCTAATTAAAGTGTGTCCCTCCCCCTCACCCCCCCAGGCTAGAGAACATGTAAAGATGGTGTATAATGGCAGTGTCAGCTCATAAACACCACAGCTTAATTGAACTATTTGGTTTTTGAGGCAGCTATACATTGGTTTTTGAGCTTCTGGGGAGGATTTATAAACCATACCTATTAAACTCCTTTGTGCATCTGAGTCTAAACAATTCTGTCTTCTGAAAAGCTTACTGTTACCTCTGCAGCTTGCAAGACACTGCTCCATGATATTGTACTCATAGACACTACTTTAAGTGCATATAGACAAAAATGTTTCAAGGGAAATATTTGAAAAATTAATATTGAAAGAAGTTCATAATTTCATTCATTTCCCCTAAATCTAAAGCAGGACCAGTTACCTTACATCTTGCTTAATATAATTTGTTTCTAACTTTAGTTGTTTGTTAAGAAAATGCTGTGCACTGATCTTGATTAATACAACATATTAATTTTTTCTAATAAAATAATTTCTAATAAATCATCAGCTTCACTGAACAACTTATGCTGATGTTCCACCCTGTGGAGTGTTTTATAAACACTGTATAAATATTCAGTATTCTATAGTCGCTATTAGTTACCGGTGCTTTCTTACTTTTAGGATATCTATTTACGGTCCAAGGCAGTTGTGTATAAAGATGCTTGAGTTAGCTTTGCTCTCGGAGCAATACAATTATATTAGTATGACATTGAACCTGAGCTAATCTGATGTGTTAAGAAATGGGAAATGCAGTGCTGAACTAACACAGACCTATTGCTACTGCTCTGAACCAAGTGCACACAGAGATAGTTCCATGCTCTTCAGTATGTGACCTACTATGCTGGCAAGTAGCTGTATCTCTCTCTCCAAGTATTGCTCTGTGCCATGTAGCTACACCATAAAGACATGACATAGTTTTGGAAATAGCATAGTAAAAGAGTGTCTGAAGACTGGTAAATAACACTTTGCTAGTGCATTTTTGATTGATGGTAAAATTTCAGGAAACTTTCAGAATTTATGCACATTTGTACATATCTCTGTGTATAAATAACTATAAATAATTTGACCATGGGTAAAAATAATAAATCAATTTAGATTGAAACATTTCAACTAGCTCTAGTCTTTATGCATCATTCCAACAGTTGAGTTCTGTTGAACTGATCTTGCTAATGGCTCTGTGGGATACTGGTCTTATTTAATTTAAATAAATTAAATATAGCAATATCCTATCAGATATGGATAATATTTTGGGTTATTTCAAGAGTAGGATGTCTGTCTCCTTTGATGCAGTTCTGTCTTTATCCCATAACAAGACTAGTTGAGCCATCCTTTATGTAAGCCTTCAGGCAGGCACTGACAGCAGTAATAAGGGTGAAGTTCAAATTCGGGAGTTTAATACCAATTTTACAAATCTAGCCCTGTAGCAGGAGACTCTTACCCCTGCTACTGGAAGAAGGAAAAAACAGTGTTGCAGAAGATAGCCTGGAAGAATACAGCTTGTAGAAAGTAGAGCTGCAGTGTTCTGAGCAGATAATGAGGGGATCAAGAGCCCTTGTTGCTGATTTGGCTAATTAGCAGCACTGGAAAATTAGCATCCTGTGTTTTCCAGAGAGCCAGATCAGGTGGCCAGAAGGGGAGGAGCCATGGGCCATATAAACCCAGGCACAGGACTGAGAGATCAATATGACTCGTTTTCCTAGGAGCTTTGCAGGGAGTCGTTTACAAAGAGATAAGTTATATGTTTTGCTTCTGTTTTAGGTTTGGGGTAATTTAAAGCAGAGGCAGAGGTCATGGGTGAGATGCCTTGGAGGCACTCTGTACTATAGTATAGCTAAACCCCAAATAGAGCCCTACAAGGGTCTGCAACACAGTGGGCTGTGTAGATCTAAAGCCTGTGGAGAGGAGCTGTATTCAGGAAATTGCCTCCAGGGACACTGGCCTTTGGGTGCCGTGTTCTACACTGTTTATCATCAGGTTGCCAGTATTCCTAATCCTTGCACCCTACACTAAGCAGGGCTCTTTCTCCCAGCCATCTCACACTGGGACCCTGGCCCTATGTTGGCTTCAGGGCCATGAAGTCTTCAACTCCCCTACCTCAGCTCTAGGCTTCCTGGCTTTAGTCGTCCTCCTGGTCCTGAAACTAGGAGACATGCAGCTGGCTCCAAAGTGGAGCTTGATCCCCCATACTCCCCTGGATCCAACTGTAATTTTTTGTTGGGTTGGGTGGGTGGAATGGGAGGATCACCGTAACTCATGGCATTCATGAGTTACAGTCAGGAGCTTCATGTCAGTCAGTGCCCTATATATTAGGGGTGTGCAAAATGGGCCATATTTAATTCAGATTCAGCCTGAATCAGGAACAGTGATTTGCTTTGTTGATTCTGATCACTGTCCCTGATTCAATTTGGACAAATCCAAATCTGAAGATTTGATGCTGATTCAGAGAATCAGCGATTCAGCCATAGACACCGCTTTAAATGTTTTTTCTACATACCTCGAGGTACCAGGTGCATGTTGTGAATGCTGCAATGCTGGGCAGATGGATCATCCTACAGGAGCACAACCCTCCCCGCCACCCCCTCACCAGGGTGCTTAACAGTGAACCCAAAAGTGGACTGGAAGTACTTCTAGTCTACTTCCAAGTCCACCAGGAAGTGTGCTGGGGGATCCCTGGGACCCTCCTGGCTCAGCAATCAGCTGCAGGGGGATCCCAAGTGCCCCCCCCCCAGGCCCAGAAGGCACCAGTCACTGAGCCTGAAGGGTGGGGCCAGGGGAGGGGCAGGGAGGCAGGGCACTCCCTGGCAGACCTGGAAGTGGACTGGAAGTGCTTCTGGTCTACTTCTGGGTCTGCTGCCAAGCACACTGGGAAACCCCCTGCACTCCTGTGGGACGTTCCATCCTCCCCAGCATCTCAGCATTCATGAGACTCCTGCTACCTTCAGGTATACAGAAAAAACACTTAAAGCTGTGCCTATGACTGAATCTCTAAATCCTTTTAAATCCCTGTGAATTGATGTGAAGGGTTCTGATTCGATTCAGAGAGAGTAAAGGGGCTCCTGATTAGATTCAGATTTCGAGATTCAGCCACTGAATCATGCCGAATCTCCACCAAATTGAATCAGGGACGGAAGCTTCATGCAGCCCTACTACATACCTCCATTTCAGTTAGAATATAATTGTAACCTGTGAGTGTATCTATCCATGAAAATGCTGATGAGTGGGTTTACTGTAGAGTAAATTACTCTAGATTAAACCCACCCTGGGCAGGCATCTACACGTGCAGTGATTCTGGAGCAGAGTTACTGCTTGTGGCAGCAGTCTGCTCCTGTCCCCTCAGGCCCTGCACTGGCCCCCTGTTGCCACCAGGGGGAGCTGGAGGAACTGGCCACACCTGCCTACAGCTGGCAGGCATCCTTAAAAGTTAATCCCTCTGCCTGCTACCTGCCTTCCTGACCTGGAGCAGACTCAGAGCACACTGTCAGCACGTGGTAACTCTATTGCTGGAGCCTCTGCCCACTGCACCATGGCTACTCCACCCCAGGCCCCAGCAGTGATGTCTACCACCCTGGACTCCTGCTGGCTACTGTGGTTGCTGTGCTACAGTGCCATGATGTCTGCCACCTGGCCCAGGTCAGTCGCTGCCCTGGCAGGTCCCCTGTGTGACACGGCTGCCTGGCCTGGCTCACCAAGCAATCCCAGGTCCCTTGCCACCATGTTGCTGCCACCCGAACCCTGTGCAGCTGCCCAGATACCAGAAAGGATACCAATGACATGCACCTGGATGCCACCACTGCTGCTATCCACACAATCCTGGGCCTCCAGTCCCATCACCACTGGGTCTGCCCAGCAAGCCAGGACTGGTGGATGCATGGACACCACCTGGACAGCTGGCCCCAGACTACAGCTCCACCGTGCACCCCCAGCACCACGCTCACTGCGGATAGTTCTCAGAAAAACACTTTATTCCCCTCCACAAAAACAGACCACCCTCCCACATCCCTCCCACACAATAGAGCCCATGCCCCCATCTCCCACTCCTCACAGAGCCTCTCCAGCACTCACCCCACCCACAACCAATAAAGCACCCTCTTCCCCATGCAGACTATCTAAAATACATGCCCTGTGTGTCCTCAGGGTGGGGGCACCTATAGAGCAGAGCCTGGGGACATGAGGAACTGTTTGCCTGTACCGAGGGGTGCATGGCCCACTAATACTTATCACCATGGTGCCCGAGAAGCACCAGAAAACCTGGCATGGACCCTGAGCTTTAATGGTGCAGAGGGCAAGCTACCTGTGGTTGCTGTGTTACATGTCCCTACCTCCCACAGCTGAGAACAACACTGCTGCTGGCATCAATGCATTCTTTGGCATGTGAGAGGCTTGTGTTTACCTAGCTGAGGGGGGACAGGATGCTCAATAAAGTTTTGCACTGTCTCCTTCCTTCATGTGTCCTGGGGGGGAGGGAGCTTGGGTGGCCAGGGGGAGCACAAGCAGGCCAGGCAGGGGGGAAAGGCAGGGACAGGGGCAGGGATAGCACAGCGGCAGGGAGGGCCCTCCCCCAGTGTGGGGCTTCCCAGATCAGTGTGGCAGGTGTGCCCAGGAACCCAAGTAGGTCTCCCCTGGTGGCAAGGATGTGCAACTTCCAGTGATCTCCTATGGCACAAGGGTGCAGCATCTGGCTTCCTGGGCAGAGGTCCCCTCTGGGGAGGAGCTGGAACTGCTGCTGGCCAGTAGTGCCATGGGTGGCCTGGCTTCCTGGGCAGGGCTGCACCCCCAGAGCTGGCAGGGCAAGCTCTTGTCTGGGCTCCTGGAGCTGCTGCATGAGGTGAGCGGCAGGGAGTGCACTGGAACCAGCTCCTGGTGGCCTGAGGGGCCCTTCCCTGGTGATGTGTCACCGCATGTGCCAGGCCACAGTGGAGGCTCAGGCAGGATTTTTATGCTTGAATACATGACACAACCCTGGGCAGGGTCCTGGGGCAAGATGATATTGTCTGGCTGCTGCATTACAACATGGACTTGAGGGCCTTGATCTTTATGCCTTGACCTTGTAGAAAGAGGTAGCAAATTTACTCCCAGTTAGAGAGATTTACTGCACAGTAAGCATCTGCAAGTGTAAACACTGACACTCAGGAAACTAGGATTACACTTTTGGGCTTCCCATACCATTTTGGAGTAAACACATTTAAAATAGTATTTCCATTTTGGGGGTAGATGTGATGCCTCTGGGAGTGAGGGGTGCAGGATATTGCTATCTCCCTCAACAAGGTGGAATTTGTGCTCCCTGAAGGGGGAACCCACCTTTGCTGGGGCCGGGCAGGATTTTGGCCTTTGCCTTCCTACTTTTTCTACTGCCACTCTCAGTGTTCAAATTACTTAAACCAGTAGAGAGGGAGGTAGAGCTGCTGGCTCCCTGGCAGCCGACAGAGAGCAAATCTGCAGTGCTGCTTGTTGTGGTAGCTGTCACAGAGCTACTGCTGCCCCACTCCTCTGTGATGGTGGCAACAGCTGATTGGGCAGGGGGAGACCACCTCTTAAACTATGGCCTCCCAGATGCTTTTCAAGCAGCTATATAAGCTGTTACTATCCCCAAGTTGGAAGCAGCTGATCAGGAAGCTGAGACTGACCAATCAGGTGGTGTCACTGCAAGTGACTGTATGGCAGCCTCATCAGCTGTTTTGGGGAAACAAATGTTTGGGTGAGTCTGTTGGTGATCCTGTCTGATGCTCTGCCAGAGGTAGAGCTAAGGAACAGACAGCTATCACCCCCTGCCTGGACAGCACTGCAGCCAGGGACTATAGCACAACAAAAGAATGCATCTCCAAGGCCTCAGGAACCAATTAATTTAATAACATGCTTGAAACACCCATAGATCTCAGCCAAGTCAATGAATTTCAATGTGGACAAAGGAAAGATGCTACACCTTGGGATGAATAATCAAAAATACAAATATAAAATGGGTGACACCTGGCGGGTAGGCCTGTGTGAAGTGGCTAGTATTTGCTTCCGATTCAGCCTATTCAGGGGACAGTGATTCCATTCAGTGATTCAAATCACTGTCCTGAATCAGTTCAGCTGAATCTGATTCAGAAGATTCGGCGGTGATTCAGATCGGTTGGGAGGTGTGGCGGCTGCTGACCCTCTGAATCTCCAAATCACCCAGGCCCATCCTCCACCTGCTCTCCCAGCCCTGGCAATGGCTGCCCCACCCACCCCAGCTCCCAACACTTTGAGAAAAAAAGCCCCAACTCACTGGGTGCTGCTGGTCGGGGGGCAATCCCCGCTGCCCCATGCTATGTCGGGGGGCTCTGCATGAGCCCCCAGGACCCCCCTGCTCCCCCAGTCCTCCTCCATGGCTGCCCCGCCCACCCAAGCTCCAGCCCTTTAAGTAAAAAAAACCCCAACCCCCGCAGACTCACCAGTTCCTACATGGCAGGGGACAATCCCCACTCCCCCCTGATCCCCCCGCCATGTGGAGGGCTCTGCACAAGCCCCCTGAACCCCCAATTCCACTGCAGGAGCCCATGAGTCCCAGGGTTTTTCTCAGGTTTTTTTTTTCTTAAAGGACTAGAGCTGGGGCGGGCGGGGCAGCCATGGGAGGAGCTGGGGAAGCAAGGGGGGTCATGGGGCTCATGTAGAGCCCCACACACAGAGCGTGGGGCAGTGGGTAACAGCAGGGATCATCTGCCCACCCAGCATTACTGGGTGATTTGGGACTTTTTTTTAAAGCACCTGGACCTGGGGTGGGCGGGGCATCCATGGGGGGATGGGGGAGGGGTCGGGGGGGATGGAGCCAGACAGGGGTACCCCAATGGTCCCCTCCTCCAGCCCTCCTTTTCCCCCGCCCCCTTACCAGCTCCAGGTCTGGCTGCAGCTCCCTGCTGCAGCCAGCGGGGACTGCCAGAATCATCAAAGCTCTCTGAATCTTTTCTGAACATTCAGAGAGCTTCCAATTGATTCTGATCTTTTTATTGGCCTCCTGATTTGATTCCCCACCGAATCATGCCGAATCTCCTCTGAATCGAGTCGCCACCTGGAGCTTCGCACAGCCCTACTGGCTGGATGGCAGCTTTATGGAAAAGTAATTGGGAGTTTTGGTAGACCACAGAGTCAACATGAGTTCACAGTGTGATGTAGCTTCACAAAAGGCCAATGCAGTTTTGCAATGCATCAAGCACTAGGTGCAAGACAAAGAAGGTGATAGTGCCTCTCTATTTGGCACTGGTTAGGCCTCATCTGGAGTACTATGTGGAGTTCTGGGCTCCACATTTTTTAAAGGATGCAGAGAAGTTAGCAAGCATCCAGAGGTAGGGAGCAAAGATGTTCAAGGGCTTGGAAGGCAAGTACTAGGAGAGGCGAAAGGATGCAGGCATGTTCAGTTTTCAGAAAAGGTGCTTAAGAGGCCCTAGAGGGCCTGAATGCAGAAATTGAAGGTATTTATATTTCATTTATGAAAACCCCATGTAATTTGGTCCTTTGCACTCAAATTCATATTTTATTCTGAAATTCCTACATTATACTAACATTTTTAATTCTTGAAATGATTAGTTTAAGCAAAATCAGATGCCACTGTGAAACTTGAAAATAATAAATTTTTAAACCTTCCATTTTATAATCCCCCAAAACAAGATTTTGTGGGTATAAAATTGCTTGAAATGTTGTGAAACTGCTCAGAGTTTCATACGATCCATTATTCCTATTGT
>NW_005842950.1:310598-329564 GCF_000455745.1 Alligator sinensis | reverse complement strand
AGGACATTGTTTCAGAAAGTAAACAAATGTGGTATGTTGTACATCTGAAATACTAATTCTTGTATCTCTTCAAAACAGATCTAGTCAATATGTTCCTCTTGTTCTATTTTCAGATTTGTCAAATCAGCCATCATTTGAAATAAAAGCTAAATTAGGTAAAAGTGCTTTTATTAATATGTTTTCATTTTATTCCTGTTCTTATTTCTTCTTTATCTTCCATTTCACTTTTTTAGATGGCATTTGAGCTGTTCCAAATAAGAGCAAGTGCCAAAGGGAAGATGCTTGTTTTCCTGCTCATAGAAATTAAAAAAAAAAATGTATTATACTGATATTTTAAAATCCAAAGAAAATTCACTGGTTAATCACTTCCTGTATATTTTATACATACAAAGAACATAGAAGAGATCCCAAGCTAACATATTCAAACAATATCTACACAATCTATATCATCTACTTAATTTGGAATGGAGGAATCTGAAAACTCAAATTTAACTGCTAATTGGAACTGCCTCATCCTTTGTTAAAATTATACAATCTTATGATTCACTGTAAACAGTTCTTTCAGAACAGCACTGTCATTGCAAAGGGACTGTATGGGAGATAAGAGGATTTGTAGCATTTTGAACTTGCTGAGCGGAACAGCCTCAACTCATTTTCACCAAAAAAGCACAGAATTCAAAGCAAACTAGTCATACCACAACTTATTAGAACAAACATTAAGAAAACAATTTTGAGGAGTTTTTCATAGCTGGATGAAGCCAGCTATGGAAGCCATATATGTTTGCTTCCATTATTGTCAGAGAGAGGGTGAATAACAGCAGAAAAATGTCCTCCATGATGGAATATGTCAGATTGGATGTGATGAGATTTATGGGAAATGGCTGCATTTTACCCACTCCAACACAAAATCTGCTTTTTTTAGGTTCTGTAGTTCTCATTTATGTATTAGGCTGAACTTCACTCAGGCCTGGAACTAGGAAAGAGCTGCCCTCTAAAGCATCATCTCTATACCAGCCATGAGAATGTCCCAAAATTATTCTCTGGAGAAGAGACAAACAGGACTTATGATTCCATGCTGCCATGGGTGATTGTAACATGGAACCCCACAAGATTTCTCTATGAATCCTGGTACATCCATTGGCCTGAAGGCTCACTTCTCACAAGTTATGAAAACTCTTCTTCTCTTCCAGTTAACAAGATTATTCCACAGAAGAGGAAGCATTTTGTACTTAATTTTGGACACAGAAGAGTCAAAATAAAATGTCCTGCCACTATATTGTATAGAAGCCATGTGGTGTCATTCAATGTAAAACAGTGCTTTTGGACTGCATCTGTTAATAATTATTTAATGCCCTTTTAACTTGCAATACATCATTCTAGATCTAAATCAGAGGTCTAAGTGCAATGCCCAGGACAGCACTGGCTGCTGCAATGCTGGTCAGTTACTTGACTGGCCACCACTGAAGTAACAGCTATTTTTGTGCCCCCTACACCTGTAGCCCCACACTGGAGAACCCTCATGCCCCAGCCAGCCCCTCTGCAGCACATTGAGATAGGTTGGAGCAGCCCCAGGCTGGCAGGTTTACCCCTGAGACCCCCTGCCAGCTGGGGCTACTGCCTCATTTTAACATGCTGCGGTCCTGGCCTCCTGTGCAAACATGACACCCAGGAACCATAAACTCTGGTGCAAACTGCACTGGAGTGAGTTTATTTGGTCTTCTCCAATATCCACCTGCTTTAAGCTACAGAGCTTTTCTCATTATCTCTTAGTAATCAATGTGTGGGGAGGCTCCTGGGCTCGTAACTGTGGAATTGTACAGAGCACTCCAGGCAAAGCTACTCCTAGATTATCCCTGACTAAGGCTTAGCTAATCTTCTTGAAAACCTTCAGTGATGGAGTTTCCATAACTTTCCTAGGCAGGCCCCTACACTGCTTTGCTGTTCTGACAGTGAAGATTTCCCCCTGTTTTTCAATCTATACCTATTTTGCTGCAAATTCAAGTCATGGGTACATGTCCTGCTCTCTACAGTAATAGAAAAAAAAAGTATTCAGCCTCTTCTTCATGGAAGCCTTTTAGGTGTTTCAGGACTGCTAACAAATGTCCTCTTATTTGCTTTTTCTGCAAGCTGAACATGCCTATTTATTTCATTTCTCCTCATATGGCTTGCCTTCCAAGCAGTTTGCCATTTTTGTCACCCACCTCTGGAACCTCTCTAACTTCTTGACATGCTTTTTAAAATGTAGAACTGTAAATTGCATACAATATTCTAGATAAGACCTGACCAGTGCTGAGTAGAGATGTTATTATCTCCTGTGAATTGCACCTAATCATAGAATCATAGAAAGTTAGTGTTGGAAGGGACCTCAAGAGGTCATCTAGTTCAATCCCCTGCTCAAAGCGGACCATCTCCAACTAGATCATCCCAGTCAAAGCTTTGTCTACGATGGTTTTGAGAACCTCCAAGGATGGAGCTTTTACCACCTCTCTGGGTAGGCTGTTCCAGTGTTTTACTACCCTCTTAGTGAGAAAATTCTTCCTAATATCTACCCTAAACTTCTCTTGCTGCAACTTGAGATCATTGCTCATTGTTCTGTCATCTGCCACCACTGAGAACAGTCTAGCTCCATCCTCTTTCAAAACCCACTTCATGTAGTTGAAGGCTGCTATTAAATCCCACCTTAGTCTTCTCTAAATTTAATATGCCCACTGCCCTCAGTCTTTCTTCATAAATCATGTCCTACAGCCCTCTCACTACTTTTGTTGCCCTCTGCTGGACTCTCTCCAATTTGTTCACAATTTTTTCTGTAGTGAGGGGGCCCAAAACTGAACACAGTACTCCAGATGTGGCCTCACCAGTGCTGACTTGCTGGCAACAAACCGAACAATGCACCCCAGTATGGTGTTAGCCTTTTTGGCAACAAGGGCACACAGTTGGCTCATATTCAGCTTATTGTCTACTGTAGCCCCTGTTAGACCCTGACTCCATGTGGTGCCCAACGATTAGGGAAGCAATGATCCAATTGCTCATGATCCAGTTGCTCAGGGAGCAAACAGGGAGAAAACACCAGCACACATTGCTCACAACAGCTTTATTCAAAATGGAGACAGCTTTGGACTAGCTCCCAAAATAACTGGGGAGCTGCAGTGAACATTAGTTTTTTTCCCCACATTTATACACCTTGGTTAAAGTTCATTAACATTTACTCCACCTTTGCCCCTCCTTTGTTCCACCCATATCTCCCCCTATCTCAAGCTCCACCCCTGTTTACTGTTTACTTCATTACCATGAAATTGCCTATGCATTTCATCCATTTACATGCCTTTTTGCTATAAGCGCATGCCTAAGACTTTGACCTCCGCTTCCTCTGGTCACTTAGTTTCATAGCTGGTAGGGCCAGAAGGGACCTGAGCAGATCATGAAGTCTGACCCCTTCCATGGGCAAGAAAGAATGCTGGAGTCAAACGACCCCAGCAAGGTGTTTATCTAGCCTACTTTTGAAGACCCCCAGGATAGGAGTGATCACCACTTCCCTTGGAAGTTGGTTCCAGATCCTTGATGCCCTGACTGTGAAGTAGTGTTTCCTGATGTCCAGCCTGAACCTACTCTCAGTCAATTTATGGGAGTTAATCCTAGTTAGTCCTGGTAGTACTCAGGGGAACAGGGTCTCTCCCATTCCCTGCTGGTCCCCCTTGGTAAGTTTATAGATGGCCACCAGATCCCCTCTCAGCCTTCTCTTGTGGAGGCTGAACAGGTTCAGGTCCCATAGCCTCTCCTCATAGGGCCTGCCCTGCTGCCCCCGGATCATGGGAGTACCCCTCCTTTGGACCCTCTCAATGCTATCCACATCCCTCCTAAAGTGTGGCACCCAGAACCGGACACAGTACTGCAACTGTGGCCTGACCAATGTCACATAGAGGGGGAGGATCACCTCCTTGGACTTGCTCGTGATGCATCTGTGGATGCATGACAAGGTGCAGTTAGCCTTACTGACTGCATCCTCACATTGGGGGCCTGTGTTTATCTTGGAATCAATAGTGACTCCAAGATCCTTTTCTGCCTCTGTGCTGATGAGAGGGGAGTTCCCCAGCCTGTAGGTATGTTACTGGTTCTTCCTCCCCAGGTGCAGTACCCTGCACTTGTCAGTATTGAAACTCATCCTATTCTCATCCACCCACCCTTGTAACCTGTCCAGATCTAATTGTATACTGTCACTCCCTACTAACGTGCCCACTTCTCCCCACATCTTAGTGTCATCTGTGAACTTGAACAAGGTGGTTTTCACCTCCTCATCCAAGTCACCAATGAAGATGTTGAACAGTGCAGGCCCAAGGACCGAGCCCTGGGGAACTCCACTGCCCACATCCCTCCAGGTAAAAATGACCCGTCCACCACCACTCTCTGGGTGCGGCCCTCCAGCCAATTTGCAACCCATCTGACAGTGTAGGCATTGATGCCACAGTCACCTAATTTTTTGATGAGAATAGGGTGAGAAACAGTGTCGAAGGTCTTCGTAAAGTCCAGAAAGACTACATCCATTGCAACACCTGTGTCCAAGCATTTTTTGACCTGATCATAGAAGGCAAGCAGATTGGTCTGACTGGACCTGCCTCTAATGAACCCAGGTTGGTTGCCCCTAAGCATAGTCTCCCCTGCTGGTCCCTCACAGGTGTGTTTTTGGATAATTTTCTCAAAGACCTTCCCCAGGACCAAGGTAAGACTAACGGGCCTATAGTTTCCTGGGTCCTCCTTCTCCCTTTTTTGAAAATGGAGACCAGATTGGCCCTTTTCCAATCCTCTGGCACCTCACCAGAGCATCACAAGTGCTCGTAGAGCTGTGCCAGGAGTCCTGCAATGGCTTCTGCCAATTCCCTCAACACCCTTGGGTGGAGATCATCTGGACCTGCTGATTTGAAGACATTCAGTCCCACAAGAAGTTCCCTGACTAGGTCCTCTCTGACCCTGGGCCTGGCTGTGCCTCTCCTGAGTTCATCCGGGATCCTGGTGCGGGGGATGTCCTGGTCCCTGCTCAGAAATATGGAGGCAAAGAATTTGTTAAAAGGTCAGCTTTATCATCTGGTGCAACCACCAGATTGCCAAGCGTGTCCTGCAGGGGCCCCATGTTACCCGGTGCCTTCTTTTTACTCCCTATGTATTTAAAAAAGGACTTCTTTTTGTCTTTGATCTGGGTAGCTAGTCCCAGTTCAGTCTTCACCTTAGCCTTCCTAACAGCCCCCCTATAGTCTTGAGCACTGGAGGTATAATCGTCCTTGGTGATGGCCCCTGCCTTCTATTGGCTGTACACATCCTTTTTAGCTTTCAGATGTTCCTGAATGCCTTTGGTGAGCCATGGGGGCTTTTGAGCACTCTTGCTCACTTTGACTCGCATTGGGACCATCACCCTTTGGGCTTGGAGAATCGTCTCTTTAAGGAACAACCACTCAACTTGGACTCCCAACTCCCCTCCCCTCCGGGACCTCAGTGCCTCCCCGACTATTCTCCTTAACTCATTGAAATCAGCCCTCCTGAAGTCAAAGGCTGCTGCCTTGCTGCAGGCCTTTGACACCCTGTGCTGAATGGTGAATTCCAGTAAGCGATGATCGCTATCGCCCAGGTGGTTGAGAACCCACAATCCCCTCACCAAGTTATCGCCTGTGGCCAGGACCAAGTCCAGCAAGGCATTCCCCCTGGTGGGACTGTGCACCTCCTAGGTTAGGTGGAGGTCCTGTATCTTGGCTAGGAACTTAGGTGAGCAGTCAGACCTGACTGACTGCTCCTCCCAGAAGATGTCTGGGTAGTTTAGGTAACCCATGATGACCGTCCCATGACTTAACTGCCTCCGTGCGCTGAAGAATTCCTGGTCCAGCTCTTCCTCCTGGTTGGGTGGTCTGTAGTAGACACCCACCGTTAAATCCCTTTCCCCCTGACCCCCTTGTATTCTAACCCAGAGCACTCAGTCTGCCCCTCCTCTGACCCCATGCTGTTTGTTGAGGACGTGTATTGCTCTTTGACATAGAGTGCCACACCCCCACCTTTCCTCCTCATTCTATCCCGCCTGTATAGTCTGCAACCCTTGATGTTTACTGCCCAGTCATGGGTTGAATCCCACCACGTTTCAGTGTGCCCCACTTGCTGTTTCTTGCTGACTCCTTCATCTCCAAGGTCTTGCCTCTGCTATATCTCCTGTCGATATCTGGTGGGCTGCATCCTGTTCTCCTTACATGATGAATTATATATTTTTACAACACTACTCCATTGTTAGGAAAATGCTTGCTTAAGCATCTTGCAATGTTACTTTTAATATAACATTCTGCCTTGTGGTCAGCAGCTTTGCTGAGACACAGAGTAAAGCCTTTATTCAGCTGCAAATCCAATGCTCCCCAAAATCCAAATAGTGTCCCCCTAACAGCCCCCAGATCCCTTTCTGCAGAGCTGCTGCCCAACCAGTCAGCCCCCAACCTGTACTGGTGCATTAGATTGTTCCGTCCTAAGTGCAGGACTTTGCACTTGTCCTTCTTGAACCTCATGAGATTCCTTTTGGCCCAATTCTCCAATTTGTCTAGGTCCCTCGGAATCCTAGCTCTACCCTCCAGCATATCTACTAATCCCCCCAGCTTGGTGACATCTGCAAACTTGCTGAGGGGAAACTAGTGCATCTTCCAGCTTGTTGATGAAGACATTGAACAAAACTGGCCTCTGGGGCACTCCACTTGATACCAGCTGCCAACTAGACATCGAGCCATTAATTACTACTCTCTGAGCCCAATGCTCTACCAAGTTTTCTATCCACCTTATAGTCATTTTATCCATTCCATACTTCCTTAGCTTGCCTGCCAGAATGCTGTGGGAGACCATATCAAAAGCCTTCCTAAAATCAAGGTACACCACATCCAACCCTCTCCCCACATCCACAGAGCCAGTTACCTCATCATAGTAGGCAATCAAATTGGTCAGGCATAACTTGTCCCTGGTGACTTGCCGCTGGTGCCCATGCTGACTGTTCTTGATCAACTTTTTGTCCTCCAAGAGCTTAGAAATATATTCCTTGAGGATCTGCAACAGGGACTGAGGTGAGGCTTGATTTTTCCAGGGACTGAGGTGAGGCTGACTGGTCTGTATTTCCCTGGATCCTCCTTCTTCCCTTTCTTAAATATGGGCACTATGTTTGCCCTTTTCTAATCATCTGAAACCTCTCCTGGTCACCATGAGTTTTCAAAGATGATTGTCAATGGATCTCCAATTACATCAGCCAACTCCCTCAGCACACTTGGGTGCATTCTACTGAACCCCATAGATTTCTACATGTCCAGCTTTTGTAAGTAGTCCCTAACCTATTCTTTCAGCACTGATGGCTTCTCACCCCCCCACCCCCGCCAAACTGTTCTGCCTGGTTCAGTAGTTTGGGAGCTGAAGTTGCCTATGAAGGCTGAGGCAAAATAAAGCATTGAGCACTTCAGCCTTTTCTGCAGCCTCTGTCACAAGATTGTCTCCTCCATTCAATAAAAGACCCACACTTTCCCTGATCCTCCTCTTACTACGACATACTTATAGAAACCCTTCTTGTTTCCCTTCACATCCCTTGCTACATCACTCCAATTGCACTTTGGCCTTCCTGACTTCATCCCTGCATACCTGAGCAATGCTCTTATATTCTTCCCTAGTTATTTGTCTAAGTTTCCACTTCTTATAAGCTTCCTTTTTGTGATTTAGTTTACTGAGGAGTTTCCTGCTAAGCCAAGCTGGTCTTCTGCCATATTTGCTAGTCTTCCTGCACATCAGGATTGTTTGTTCCTGAACTCTCAATAAGGCTTCTTTGAAGTACAGGCAGCTCTTCTGGATTCTTCTCTCCTTCAGTCTGGCTTCTCAGGTGATTCTACCCATGAGTTCACTGAGTGAGTCAAAGTCTGCTTTTCTGAAGTCCAGGGTGTTTCCTCTGCTGCTCTCCATCCTTTCTTTTCTCAGGATCCTGAACTCAATCATCTCATGGTCACTGCTGCCCAAGTTATTATCCACTACTACATCCCCCCCACCAATTCTTCCCTCTTTGTGAGCAGCAGATCAAGAAGAACATGGCCCCTAGTTGGGCTTTCCAACACCTGCACTAGGAAGTTGCCCCTGACACTCTCTAAAAATGTCCTGAATTCCCCATGCACTGCTGTATTGCCCTCCCAGCAGATGTCAGGGTGATTGAAGTTCCCCATGAGAACCAGGGCCTGTGATCGGGAAACATCTTCTAGCTGTTTGAAGAAAGCCTTATCCACCACTTCCTCCTGGTCTGGTGGTCTATAGCAGACCCCCACCATGACAGCACCCTTGTTGATCTCCCCTCTTACCCTAACCCAGAGGCTCTCAACAGGCCTATCTCCAGCTTCAAATGGAGCTCTGAGCAATAATATGGCTCTTTCACATAAAGTGCAACTCCTCCTTCTCTTCTCCCCTGCCTCTTCCTGAACAGTTTGTACCCATCCATGACAGTGCTTCAGTCATGTGAGCTATCCCACCAAGTCTCTGTTATTCCAATCATGTCATAGTTCTTATGAAATAACTGCTAATTCTTCCTGCCTGTTTCCCAGGTTCTGTGCATTTGTGTACAGGCACCTGAGGTAACTAGTTGATTGCTCTGATTTCTCAGGAAGTATAAGAGCACCTCCTCTTTTGCCCCCTCCTGCTTCCTCTACCTCCAGGTCTCTAGTTTAAAGCCCTCCTCACTAGGTTAATGAGCCTGTCTGCAAAGATGCTCTTCTCTTTCTTCATCAGGTGGATCCCATATTATCCCAGCAATCCTTCTTCTTGGAAGAACATCCTGTGGTGGAGGAAGCCAAAGCCCTGCTGGCAACACCACCTGTGCAGCCAGGTTTTGATCTGCAGGATGCCCCTGTTCCTTCCTGGGCCCTTTCCCTTGACCAGAAGGATCAATGAGAACACAACCTGAGCCACAGACCCCCTAACCCTTGCACCCAGAGCTCTGTAGTCATTCTTGATATGCCCAAGGTCTCCTCTGATAGTGTCTTTGGTGTTCACGTGGATGAGCAGCATGGGGTAGTAGTCAGAGGGCCAGATGAGCCTACTGCCTCCATGCCATCTTGGATCAAGGCTCAGGGCAAGCAGCAGACCTCTCGAGACAACAGGGAATGTCGGCAAATGGCTCCCTCTGCTAATGTTCCTATTGATTCTGTCCAGATCCTCATTTACGTTTTGTGCCATTGCTTCATATTGCAAACTCATGTAGAGTTTGTAATCCTCCTAGACTTCTGCTGGTTCTTTCTCTGAAATGCTTCCATTCAGCCAGTTGTTACCCATTTTGTATTTGTGTTTTTCATTATTCTTCTAGAGGCATAGGCACCTTGAAATTGTCATAATTGGTCTTCATCCTGTCATGATCCTTCTCAGTTGCACTCCTGTCCTCCAGTGTGTTTCCACCCTTCTTAGTTTTATGTTTTCTGCAAACTTGCTCAAGAAAATTTCTATGCTGGCATCCAAATAATTAATAAACACATTGAACAAAACCAGGCCCAGAACAGACCCCTGTGGCACTACACTTGAAATCTCCTGCCATTCTGACATTGATCCATAAATAATATCCTTTTGCTTGCAGCTATTGGGACAGTTCTTTATCCACCTCATAGCAGTCTTATCTAGCCCACATTTTTCCAATTTGTTTAAGCAAAAGTAATGTGGGACTTGATTAAAAGCCTTACTGAAGTCTAGATATACTATATCCACTGTATTCTCTTCATCCAGCCACCTATTTACTTTGTTGAAGATGAAGATCAAGTTTGTTTCTCATGATTTCTTCTTAGCAAAGCCATGCTGGATGATTCTGGTCAGCCTCTCTTCCTCCAGAGGCTTGAAAATAGACTTATTTATGATATTCTTGAGTAACATCCTGGGTATTGGAGAGAGTCCAGAAGAGGGTAATGAAAATGGTTAGAGGGCTGGGGAACATGACTTATGAGAGGCTAAAGGAAGTGGGCTTATTTAATCTGAAGATGAGAAGACTGAGGGGGGATTTAACAACAGTCTTTAACTACCTGAAGGATAGTTCCAGAAAGGATGGAGCTAGACTCTTCTCAGTGGTGGCAAATGACAGAACAAAGAGCAATGGTCTCAAGTTGCAGCAAGGGAAGTTTAGGTTAGATATTAGGGAACACTTTCTTATTAGAAGGGTAGTAAAACACTGGAACTGGCTACTCAGGGAGGTTGTGGAATCTCCATTCTTAGAGGTTTCTAAGATTGAGGTAGAGAGAGCCTTGGCTGTAATGATCTAGTTGGTTATGGTCTTGCTTAGAGCAGGGGTTGGACTAGATGATCTCCTGAGATCCCTTTCAATCATCATTTTCTACAATTCTATTTTGATAAGGCCTACCAGGCTTTAGTTCACCAGGTTCTCCTGTTTTCATTTTTAAAACAGGGGCAGTATGCTAACCCTTTTTGGTTTTTTGATACCTCACCTGTCTTCCATTATTTGTAAATATTGTTGCCAAGGGCTCTGAGAGCTCTTCTATAAATTTCTTAAGTACTCTGGAATGAATTTCATCAGAAGTTCCTGACTTGAATTTATTCAAACCAGTCTCTCTGGCAGTCTCTTACCTCATATCAACTCTCAGCTTGTTTAATATGCTGTGGTCCTGGGCTTCCATGCAAACATGACACCCAGGAATAATAAACTCTGGTGCTAAGTGCACTGGAGTTTATTCAGGCATGCTAAACAAATAGCACACCAATACTGTGCCATTCTATAATACTTTCAAAAGGAAGTACTGAAGCATGGTGCCGTAGCAATGTCATGGTACAGCGACATGTAGATGCACCCATTGTGTAGCATTCATATAATGATGTCATATAATAATGATACATTTGTAACAAATCTAGAACAAAATGAAGAACTGTAACTCTCAGGGAAGGAATGTTTTTTAGGACATAATGCTATTTACCTTTGTGTGCCTAAGTGACAGCTTTCTAGTTCTATAAGTGGTATTTTTGGTTGCAATTCTAGTATCCCTGCTGTGTAGAGGCATATTAATCAACACACAGACTGAGCACTAGGGCTGTGCGAAGCATCTATGTTTCATTTCAGATTTGGCATTTCAATGGGATAGCGATTCATTTCAGCATTTTGAATCACTGTTTCATTGCATTTGGGGCAAAACTGTTTTGAGTTTTGATGCTGTTTCCCCGCTGTTTCAGTGTTCCAGCCATAGGGTATAATGGGGAATGACTAAAATGCCTATAACGTTGTAATTTATTGCCTGATTCTGATAAAAAAAAATTCTGGGTATGGTAGACCCATTTGAGGGCATGATGTGTTCCAAGTTTCAAGGAGATAGATGTAGAGGGTTCTGAGAAACTGCACCTTGAGGTGCTGAGAGTAAAACTCATGTCCTGTGTGTGTATGTTAATGCAGACCAGGGTGAAAACAGTAGGGATGGTATCCCCTTCTCAGGCTATGAAGCCTGCCAGGTTTCCAGGAGATAGGTGCAGGGGATTCTGTGAAACTGCACCTCAAGGTGCTGACATGCAAAACTTGTGTCACGTATGTGTGTTAAGGTGGAGCAGTGTGAAAACAGTAGGCATGGTAGTCCCTGCTGAGGCCATGAAGCCTGCCAGGTTTCAAAGAGATAGGTACAGGGGTTTCTGCAAAACTGCATTTTGTCATGGAGTAGGGTCCCTAGAGATGGCCTTTATACCCCTAAGGCCCTGTAACTGTGCCAGCTATGCCTCGTGAGCACCTTCTCTTCTCACCTGCCACCATATCTTCTTGGAAAAGATAATAGATAGGGAGTATGCTCTCAAGCTTTAGCTCAGTCATGGTCCTAATGGACCCCACTAAACTCTGTAGGTTCTTGGATCCCTTGCTGGGACCCACTCAAAGTTGGTGTCTCATGGGGACACTCTAAGCCTTATGGGCTAGATGCATAGCTCCAACCATCCTTTACCATGCCCCATGCCTCACAGATACTATATCAATATGGTCCCTGTAATGAGGTCTCCATCTCACTCTACCTTCTATTGTTTCTGGTCTCTCTATACCCCTGTTGCTGCACCCTCACTGGCAATGGGGCCTCTGCACAGCATGGTAGTATGCCCCAATGAGGCCTCCTCCTCCCCTACAGCCTCATTCTGCTCCACCACTTTAAATAACAACAGGTAAGCAGCACAGTAGCACTAGCATGTCAGGCAGCCAAACTGTCACGGAGCCTTTATTTCCTTTCCTGCAGGAGCTTCTTCTCCAGCAGCTGCCAGAGAACTCTCCCTGCCAGCCCCAGCCCTGGGGCTTATATGTGTCCAGTGCCCTGCCTTCTTCTGGTCAGCTGACCGGGGAGAGGTGCTAGGTGTGCTTAGGGTGTAGGTTGTAGCTGTATTGGTCTAAGGACATGACAGACAAGGTTCTTTGGGTCAATCTGATATCTTTTAGTAGACCAACTGAATAGTTGGAGAAATATATCTTCACAATCTTTTGGATTGAAAACCCTTTGTCAGGCTGAGGAAGCACCTGAAGTTGGTGTGTGTGCTCTTTCTGGATGGAAGGAAGAATAAAGAAGTCAGAGGCTGGCATGCAATGCAGGCAAGAAAGCAGTCAGTGGAAATGGAAATGGAGGCTTCAGGGGGTGAGGGACAGGCTGAGGTGGGGGCAAGGAGGATGTAGTAGGTAAGTGGAGAGTCAGATCTCTGGCAGGTTGTAGTTATACTTTTTCACAGTTTGTCATAATTCCAATGCCTATGTTGAGGCCATGAGTTTCTTTACCTAGGAGGTTGATGAAGTGCAGTTCATAGGCTCATCTCTGAAAAGTGGCTTGTAAATTCAAACGAGCACTGAACCTTGCTAACCTCATTACTAAAGCTAACTTCCTACAGCCCAAAACACACCAAATGTATCCAGATCATGCCATGACAAGACATGCAAAACCTGCCAACAATATCTCCAATATGGAGATATCTTCACAATACATATCTCCATCAGGGCATCAAATACATAGGAGACACCAAGCAACAACTGTGCACTAGCAATCTATCAAAGACAAGAACACCCAACTCTAAAAAGAGAGGCATATAATGGATGGAAGACAGGAAACACCACTAAGGAGGACTATACAGCAGTGGCCTGCACCTCAGGGACTGAACTGGAAAAGCCAAGGCTGCAACTAAACTCCATCTGGCTACACAAATCAAGGACAATAACAAGTCCTTCTTCAGATATGTGGGGAGTTGAAAGAAAAAACAAGGGCAACATTGGACCCCTGCTAAACCAGCTGTGGCAGCTGACTATGGACACTCAGGAGAAATCCAATCTGCTTAATGATTATTTTGCATTGGTTTTTCACCAGCCCAAAGGGACTGCCCTGCCAAACATGATGTGGGATGACCAGGGTGAAGATGAATATATGCCCACCATTGGTGTGGATCTTGTGAGGGAGCATCTTGAGAGGCTGGACCCCCCATAAATCATCTGGTCCAGATAGATTGCACCCAAGAGTGCTAAAGAACTAGAAGACATCATAGCACAGCCATTGACAAAGATATTCAAGAACTTGTGGCACTCAGGTGAAGTACCTGAAAATTGGAAGAGGGCTATGTAGTGCCCATCTTCAAGAAAGGGAGGAAAGAAGACCCAGGACACTACAGGCCAATCAGTTTGACCTCAATCCCTGGGAAATTATCAAAGAAACCATTCTTGACAGACTAACAGAAGGCACCATTCTGAGGGACAGCCAGCATGGGTTTGTTGTGGGTAGGTCTTGCTTGACCAATCTAATTTCTTTCTATGACCAGGTGATGTATCACCTGGACAAAAGGGAAGAGGTTGATGTCCTCATGGAAAAATTGGGCAACTGGGACCTCAACTACTCTACAGTCCAATGGCTGGGGAACTGGCTCTGAGGTCAGACCCAGAGAGTAGTAGTTGATGGAACTGAATCAACATAGCACTCAGTGACTAGTGGTGTCCCCCAAGGCTCTGTTCTCGGACTTGTACTCTTTAATGTATTCATAAATGATCTGGACACTGGTGTCAAAAGTGGACTGGCCAAGTTCACTGACGACTCCAAACTTTGGGGAAGAGTGTCCACAATTGAGGATAGGCTAGTGATCCAGGCCAACATCAATAGGCTTGCAAGGTGGGTGGATGAAAACCTGATGGCATTCAATATGGAGAAATGCAAGGTGCTCCACCTTGAGAATAAAAACCCACATCACATTTATAGGCTCAGCAATGCTACACTCACTAGGACCATGACTGAAAGAGACTTGGGGGTCATGATTGACCACAAAGTGAATATGAGCCACCAATGCAATGCCACAGCTGGCAAAGTGATGCATCTCGACCAAGAACCAGGATGTCATCCTCCCACTATACTCAGCCTTGGTGAGGCTGCAGATGGAATATTTCATCCAATTCTGAGTTCCACAATTTAGGAAGGACATAGAGAAACTTGCAGGAGTCCAGGGGAGAGCTATGTGCATGATCAGAGGGTGAGAGAACAGGCCTTATGAAGAAAGGCAGGCTCAGGGGTGACTTATTGGCAGCCTATAAGTACATAAGGGGTGTGCTACCTTTCTTCATAAGGCCTGTTCTCTCACCCTCTGATCATGCACATAGCTCTCCAGTTTTACCTGTGCTGCTACATACTCCTCCCCCCACCCCAGCCTGTCCCTCACCCCATGTTTACTGACTAGCTTTCTTGCCTGTATTTAATGCAAGCCTCTGGCTTCATTACTATTCCTTCCATCCAGGAAGAGCACATACACCAACTGCAGGTGCTTCCTCAGCCAGATGAAGGGTTTTTCAATCTGAAAGCTTGCTAAGATATATTTCTCCAACTATTCAGTCGGTTTACTAAAAGATATTGGATTGACCAAAAGTACCTTGTCTGCCTGGTGTGTAATTCTGCAGCTCCATACCCACACACTGTGGCCCATGCCTCACAGATGGCATCCTAGGCAGCTAAGCTGAGCTCACCTGGAGACTCACAACTCCATTGCAACCAGCAAGCCTCAGGCATCTCAAAGATCTTAGGGGTCTGACCTTTTCCAAGTCAGGACTGTGCATGCATGTGGTGGCTGGAGGTTATAAGGCACCTCCTGCTCACCTTTCACTGGGGAGATCCTCGGTTCTGGGATTTCCTGGGGGCTGCTGCACCACCGGCAGTCCCACCAGATCTCCCACCCCTGGCAGGGTGCAGGTCTAGGTCATGCCCAGGACCTGGGGCCTCCTCCTTCCCCATAGCCCCAGCCCATACCTTCAAGTTCATCCTAGCATGGGAGCTCAGCAGGGACATGTTCTTCCCCTGCTGGCTGGTGACGTAGTGAATGCTGCCTCCAGCTCTGAGAGCAGGGCATGTAATGGTTCAGAAACCAGAAACCAAAAGGAAATAGGTGTGGACCGAGTGTGTGTGTGTGTGTGGGGGGGGGGGGGCACTCACTCTGTCTGCACCTAGAGCTTAGAGAACCCCAGTAGTGAGGTGTTCACCTTCAGGAACATCAGCTCCTCCACCAAACCAGGATCCAAAGAGGTGCGGTGGGCTGTCACAACATCACCAGCAATGCTGAACACCCTCCTGCTTGGAACACTAGTTAGTGTACAGGACAGGTGTTCCCAGGCAACCATGGCCAGATCTTGCCACATCTGGCTGTGGCTTGTCCAGCAAGCCAGGACTTCACACAGCAGCAGCACCATGTCCTCAGCAAGATAGGCAGCCACCAAGGCCTAAGCGCTAGGCCTGTGCAAATAGGGAAGTATTTGATTTTAATTCAGATTTGGATTCAGCTGATATGGGGGACAGTGATTTGATATTGACATTCAGATCACTGTCCTGAATTGATTTGGCTGAATCGGCTTTGCAAGATTCAGTGCTGATTCAGACAGATTTGGTGATTCAGCGATAGACTATAATGGGGAATCACTGAAATACCTATAACTTTGTCATTTATTGGAAGATTTGGATGAAAATAGCAGAGGTGGTAGCCCCTTCTGAGGTAATGTACTTTGTCAAGTTTCAAGGAGATAGCTGTGCAGGTTTCTGGGAAACTACCTCAAACTGCTGAAAGTAAAATTCATGTCATTTTTGTACATTAAGGCAAATCTGGATGAAAATAACAGGGATGGTCACCTGTAATAGGGGTCTTCCCAGTGCTGGTTAGATCTCTGCCAGCCCACCTGTTTCTGGGCCAGCCATCCACCCCTTTTTTGCTCAGGCAGAAACAACTCACAAAAAGGCCAGAAAGTCTGCAGACAGAGGCTTATTTGCTGCTTCTACATCTCTCCCCCCAGAGCACTGTGATTGGAAGGGGAGTCAGGGAAAAATCACAGTCACTGGCCAACTAAAGTCTCCCCCCAACACACACACTCCTCCTCCCTCTTCTCACTTTCTGTTCTTCTGAAAGACTGCCTTCCAAATCTCCAAATTCATAGATTCATAGATTCATAGATGCTAGGGTCAGAAGGGACCTCAATAGATCATTTCTAACAGTGAAGAATTTCTTTCTAACATCCAGTCTAAATCTGCTCTCTGCTAGCTTGTGGCCATTATTTCTTGTGACCCCTGGGGGCACCTTGGTGAATAAAACCTCACCAATTCCCTTCTGTGCCCCTGTGATGAACTTATAGGCAGCCACAAGGTCGCCTCTCAACCTTCTCTTGCGGAGGCTGAAGAGGTCCAGGTACTCTAGTCTCTCCTCGTAGAGCTTGGCCTGCAAGCCCTTAACCATACGAGTGCCCCTTCTCTGGACCTTCTCCAGGTTATCCACATCCCTCTTGAAGTGTCGCGCCCAAAATTGCATGCAGTGTTCCAACTGCGGTCTGACCAGCACCCGATAGAGGGGAAGTATCACCTCCTTGGATCTGTTCATCATGCATCTGCTGATGCACGATAAAGTGCCATTAGCTTTTCTGATGGCTTTTGTCACACTGCCGACTCATGTTCATCTTGGAGTCTACTAGGACTCCAAGATCCCTTTCCACTTCTGTGCCACCAAGCAGGTCATTTCCTAGACAGTAGGTATGCTGGACATTTTTTCTCCCTAGGTGCAGCACTTTGCATTTCTCCTTGTTGAATTGCATTCTGTTGTTTTCTGCCTATTTGTCCAACCTGTCCAGGTCTGCTTGTAGTTGTTCCCTGTCCTCCGGCGTGTCCACTTCTCCCCACGGTTTTGTGTCATCCGCAAACTTGGACAGAGTACACTTCACTCCCTCGTCCAAGTCGCTGATGAAGACATCAAAGAGTATCGGTCCAAGGATCAAGCCCTGCGGGACCCCACTGCCCACACCCTTCCAGGTCAAAACCAACCCATCCACTACGACTCTCTGGGTGTGATCCTCTAGCCAAGTTGCCACCCACCGAACTGTATAGTCATCCAAGTCACAGCCTCTTAACTTGTTCACCAGTATGGTGTGGGATACCGTATGGAAGGCCTTCCTGAAGTCTAAGTATATGACATCCACCCCTACTCCTGCGTCCAGGCGTTTTGTAACTTGGTCATAAAAAGAGACTACATTAGTCAGGCATACTCTGCCTGCTACGAACCCGTGCTGGTTTCCCCTCAGCATAATTTGTCCTGCTGGGCTCTCGCAAATGTGAGCCTTGATAATTTTTTCAAAGACTTTGCCAATGATGGAGGTGAGACTGACTGGCCTATAGTTGCCCGGGTCCTCCTTCCTCCCCTTCTTGAAAATGGGGACCACATTGGCCCTTTTGCAGTCCTCCAGGACCTGGCCCATGCACCACGAGTGTTCAAATATTCCTGCCAGTGGCTCTAAATCTCCAAGTCTTTTTCTAAATCTTTTCTGAATTCATTTGGAGGCTCCAAGTCAATTTTGAGGGAGGTTTTTTTGGTCTCCTGATTTGATTCAGATTCAGTGATTCAGCTTCCAAATTGGGCTGAATATTCTCTGAATCAAATCAGTGATCAAAGCTGCACACCCTTATTGAGCACTACCTGCCTGATGGTGGGGTCTGGTGCCTCTGGACCCCATCATGGAAGCCATGGTTTGGGCCCACATCAGCAGTGCCTGCTAGAGGAGGAGGCTGCCTGCTAGATGGCATGCTGGATGGCATGCTGGCACAGGGCAATAAATCCCCCTCTTTTACGTCCCCCCCAACCCAGCCCTTCTGCCTCCCTGACTGTTCACCAGCACCTCCACCCACTAATTCAGGATTTGGCTCTTGAAAGTTCCCTCAGTACAGGAATCACCTGGCTAAGGAAAGCATTGGCAGTGCTGAGGGTCTCAGTGGCCTCAAGGAAGGGCTTGAGGATGAGCAAAACCTGGAAGATGGTATCCCATTTAGCTTTGTTCAGGGGGCCTCTGATCCCAATCTCCTTGAGCAAGGCCATCTCATGGATGGACTTCTGTTGCTTCACCAGCCTCTCAAGCATCAGGTATGTGGAATTCCACCGATTCTACACATCCTGCATGATTTTGTGCTGCGGGATGCTCAGTTCTGCCTGTTCCTCCCACAGCATCTTGCCCCCTTGATGCTCCGGTGGAAGTAGCCTGCCACCTTCCTGCATTTGGAAATGAGCTTGCTAGTGGTGCTGGTGCCCTTTACCAACAATCCTGCCCCCCTCCAAGGCATCTCTGACAATGAGGTGGAACTTATATGCTACGCAGTGGATGCCAACAAAGTTGACATCATGGACTGCCTTGACCATATTGGCCCGATTTTCAGTGACCATGAATCAGTGGGTGAGCTCACCCTGCCCAAGGTGCCACCCCTGCACCAAGTGGTTCATGGTCCCATGATCTCAGCTGCAATGTGGGACTCATCCATGACTTTGGCTTGAAGAAAAGCCCACCCACAGCCTGACTAGTTGCACCAGTGCCCTGTGAGGGAGAGGTAGGCGTGATCTGTACTCCAGCTGCTGCAGATGTCTGAGGTGAAGTGTAAGGACACCTGCAGACCTGCCTTGCACAGCTTCTTCCTCAGGTACTGCCTGTATGCCTCATACAGGGAGGGCACCACTGTCCTGCTG
>NW_005842950.1:292373-310477 GCF_000455745.1 Alligator sinensis | reverse complement strand
CCTGCTGAAGGTGGCGTGTGTGGGAATTTTCTATGATTGGACCATGAGTGCCATAAGCTGCCTGAACCCTGGCTGCTCAACAAAGGAAAAGGGCTGGCCATCCACAGCAAGCATCTCACTAACACTCTGGGTGACTTCACTCACCTTGGGAATGTGCCCCTCTGTGTACCTGCCTTTCCCCCACTTTTCCAGGGTGGCCTTCCTCTGCTTTGTGGGAATGAGGGCTTTCAAGTGAGAGGGGGACTTCTTTTGGGGTACACTCCCACTTGGTGCTAGGATAAGGAGGAGCAAGAGCAAGGGGGTGGTGCCTGCAGAGATGCATTAGCATTAGGGCTGTGCAAAATTCTGGTTGATGATTTGAGTTGGAGATTTGGCCCAATTCAGTGGCCAAATCTCTGAATCTGAATTGAATCAGGAGGTCCAAATTAAGTCAGAAAAGATTTGGAGATGATTTAGAGATTCGGCCGGTCCCTGCTCACCACCGCAAGAAGCTGGACCCGGGCTCCATGCTGATAAACCTGAGTGCTGAGAGCACAATAGTAGGGTGTCGTGTGCACATGAGTATGATTGGTGAGAAGAATGACTGACACATGGTGTGATTTTGGTAAGTATTTAAGGAATCCTGAGGTGTGATTCAGCATGTGAATGGAATATGGATGCTTGAGAGTACTTGAGGTTTGAATGGTGTGTGAGTTGCCTTGGTTGGTGATCATACCTGTGTGCCTCAGGTGTATGAGAAGTGACTGTAGCAGTGAGGGAGAGAGGGGTGATCTAACAGATTGTATTATAATTGGATACTTACTTGTAAAAATGTTATTGGATTGGGACCTTGATCATCCATTGGTTTGGTAATTATCAACCTTCCCTCACTCTCGGTCTGTGTACCCTCTGAGGGAAAAGACTGAGGGCCTGACTGTCACTCCAGCTCAGTGAGCCTGTGAAGTCCCTGATGCTGACCTTCGCTGCCCCCTGGCAGGTCTGTTTATGGTGCATTGCAGTTAATCAGTGTATCTAGTTAGTACTTGATGTTATATACATTTCTTACTGTTAATCTTTTTTTGTTGTTATTGTGAGTTTATAATATACTTTTGAACTTTATTGGAGCCTCTGTGTATTTATAGGCTATATGAGGGTGGGCTGTAGCTCTATGTATATCCATGACCCCAAAATCCACCCCTAACAGAGATAACACATGAAAGGCCCTGCCTGTCTGAGGAGGCCTAACAACTCTGCACCCCTTAGATTTCTTAAAGGTGGTGTCCACCTTTCAGTAGGCTCATGCTGGAACCTACAATTAGGGTGGAGAAGACTGTGCTGCTGGTACTGCTTGTTGTCATGCTACTGGTGCTGGGGTTCATTATCACAGCTGGTGTCAGAGGGGGTGCAGCTTCAGGCACTTCTGTGACCTCCTTGTTACCAGTACCAGCAGAAACCTCATGGCTGGTTGAAAGGAGGCTGCATTCTCAGCTTGGGCAGTGAGGAACTGGCACATCTCCCCCTGCCTCCTCTTGCTCCCCTCCCAGACTTGGCAGCACCAGCTTTTCCAGCAGGCTTCATGTTTTCCTGTGCTGGAAAAGGTGTCTGACTGTGTGTAGTGTATGTGTATGTAGGTGTCTGTGTGTGCAATCTATCTAATCTATGCTGTGCTTTCCTGAACAATGCCCAGTGATTACACAGTCAGGCAAAACAGATTTCTTTTTCTTCAGGTAAAACAAAAAAAGAAGAAGAATTTCAAAGGCGTGGATATAGGAAAAAAAATAAATGATATAGGGATAACAATACTAGTATTGAAGTTAGGCTAGTATAGCTAAGCTGTCAGTGTAAGCTGTATTCTATCCAATTCTTTGCAAGTAGAAACACTCCCTAGCTAGACAGTAGCAGCTAGGAAACAGTCAGAGTCAGTGCCTTTCAGATGCTGCTCTCTGGTGAGAGACAGGCTGATAAAGGCTGACACCTTAGGCACTCACAGGCTTAGGGGGTGTGTAGACAACACGGGTGTTAATGTAGAGTGCCTGAAAATTTTAACACAGCTTTTTTTTTTTGGTGTGGTTTATTTTTGTTTGTATGACACAACATTCGTGTTTGCATGAACAGCACTTTCAAGTGAGTTAAGCCTTGTGAGTCATTCCCCACAGATTTCAGTAGGGGGAGTCAAATACCAATTTAGGTCCTAGAATGTCTTTCCTAATGTATTACAGCAGGAGGTGCATGTAAACCACCAGGGCTCCCCAGCCCCCGCCCCTGGACTCTCACTAGGCAGTCCTGGCTCTCACTGGGAGTCTCCCCTGGGCATGGTCATGGTCACCCCAAAATCCTTGTCACTTGCATCCACTTATGCTCAGTTGATCTTGTCTCTCTCTGTCAGTACGCGATCCAAAAGACTCCATCCCAATCCCAAAGACAAGCCACTTGAATCCTCCCTCCCCTCCCATTTCTTTCCTTTCCCATCCCACCATGTTACAAGTATATGTGTTTTTTTTCTTTCATTTTCTATAGCTGCTATGATAACTGCTAGGATATCATAAAATATTCAGGGTTTAGAGTAGTGGCTGGGTGGGTGTTTGTTGCCGCCCAGTTGTTTGGAGATTGCTGTCAATGTTGGTGGTGGCAAGCTCTTCTGGCTTTTTTTCTTTTTCTTTTTCTTTTTGGACATTTCCCAGCATTACTTAGCTCATTGATTTTTGTACAGTTTTCAATGGGAGGTCCCACTGGAACCCTCCCATACCCTGCCCAGCTCAACTGTCATTCTATTTGTGTAGTGCCACATACGGCTTTTGCAGGTCTGTGGTAAATTGTTTTATAAATGTTTTGGGCATGTTTTTGAAAAAGTAGGTTGCTGTTTGTCTTGGTCCCCCACCTGCCTAGTCCAGCAAGAGCTGTAATATACTTCTCCTTCTCACCCACGTGGTGGTGGGGGCTCGTTCAAATGTTGGTGATGGTATGTAATGCCCCTCTCCCCCAAACCACCCACAGTCTGGAAGCAGCAAAGCCCTAGCCAAGTCCAGATTTCCTCCTCCTTCCCCTGACTGTCCTCCCTTCCACCCCCAACCCTGTCTGCAACACTGCATGCCCCTGTAGACAGACACAGATTTATAGTGTAAAAAAAATAATTTATTTTTTTATTTTAGAACAAAGCACTCCTAGGGATTGTTGTCAGCAATATATCCTGCCACACAATCATGCACAAGGGCCGCCTGACCAGACTCTCCCTGAGGATATCTCCTCAGTCCCTGTGCTGCTGCTGCTGCCTCATGTCTCTGTTGTCTGGCCACTGCCTGTCGTGCTTCTTCTTCCCACGAGTCCTTGAAAACCTCTCTATGGCTCTTACAGATATTGTGCAGCACACAGGCTGCCACTACAGAGGCCATGATATTTTCTTGCTTTATCTCAAGTGCACTCCATTGTCCTTTCAGTCACACATTCCATGGCCATCCTGCAACTGCGGAGGCGGTAGTTAAAAATCAGCTTCTATGGGTCAGTGATGTTTCCTCCATAAGGTTTCATGAGCCAGGGCTTTAGGGGGTAGGTAGCGTCTGCTAATATAACTGGTGACACTGCAGGTCACTGTTTCCTCCCTGCCAGGTGTGTAATGTCCTTTCTCCATGAAGGCAAGCAGAGGGGAGTTTCTGAACATGCATGGATAATGGGCATTGCCAGCCCACCCAGTATAAATGTTCATGAACCGGCCCCAGTTGTCCACCATGGTTTGCAGGATCATGGAGGCATATCCTTTCCTGTTAGTGTAAATCCTCCCACTCCCTGCAGGATACAGCACTGGGATGTGAGTGCTGTCTAAAGCTCCCACGCAGGTCGGGAACCCCTTCTCATTAAAGCCATCTAAGACTTGCTGCAGATTCGCCAGGTGGATAATTTTGTTTGCAACCATCTCCTTAAGCAGCTGGCATACCTCACAAGTTGCCTGCCCAATCATGCAGGCAGCCATGCCAAACTGGCTTCCAATGTAGTGGAGGCTGGATGGACTGGACAGTTTCATGATGGCCATTGCAACCCTCTTGTCTGGTGGGATGGCCTGACACATGTTAATGATGTTGTGATGCGTGGCCCCAGCATTGAGATGATATGTTAGAATGTCTCCCATTTCATTTGGAACATCTTCAACCACTGCTGGTCATTCCAAGTAATCAGCATGATTTGCTCCCACCAGTCCGAGCTGCTTGTGTGTGCCCACACCATGCAGATTCTGGTCCTCTTCAGGTTTCTCAACACAGCCCGGTCAAATTCCACTTCTTCACTTTCCTCTGTGTATTCCAAGTCCCCTGGGTACCTGTTGTGGCAGAATGCCACCTCTGTCTCTCCCCAAGAACTCTGCTCTGTGACAATTGGGTTAATATGGGCCCTGCAGAGGGCAGACATCCCATCTCTTTAGGTAACCTGAGTTGGATACATTCCTGAGGGAGGGGTGGAAACCTCCTCCCTTTGCCTATGTGACTGGCATTACATACCTGGGTGAGGGGCTTACACTCCCTATTGTTCTCGACAATGCCAACCTGTTGGGGAGGGGGCTAGAGACCCTGACAGTCTACCCGGCAACCAGTGATGCATTTCAAATTGGTTTGCTGGCAGCCAACAGATGCTGGTCTCCATTGGACCAGGTAAATAAGATCATAAACTCTATATAAATTAAGGACTCCCCAGGAGGAGGGGCAGTAGCCATGATGAATACTCAGAGACAGAGAAGCTGGACCATCTGAAACTTGCTCTCTCTCTCAAAGCTCACGATCAAGGAACTGTCTGCCTCCAGAGGGAATCTCCACCTGCCTCTGGATGATACTTGTAAGATACCTGAGATCTAACTAGAGATATAGCTTTCAGTAACTCGGATGCATGATCAAAGGCTACCCAGCCATGGGAGTTTGCTCTATGGGATTTCTCTGATATTGCTCTACCCTCTACCCTATTCCAAACCTAATCCTTGTAACCAATAAAGTTCTCCTTTATACCTAGCATGGGATGTTTATTGGGAGTGGGTCTAGATTATGCCTTAGGGTCCCCTTGGTTTGGCTGAATAAAGGAGACCACTGTTTGTGATTCAGACTGAGGGCAGCACCCCAAGTTCTTGAAGTGGGTCAAGTACCTTCAAGGGCTACTGGGCCTGTGTTTCCCAGAGGACACAGAGCCAGGATCACTTTGGACCCTGGGTGGTGGTGGCATTACCCTGACGTGAGCAGGTGTGCTCTAGGAAAGCGGTCAGCCAGATGTGAGGCACCCCCAGGGAGGCACTCGGAGCCTGGAAGGTGGTCAGGCACAGTGAGGTGGGTGGCTCAGAACAGGAGCACCCCCTACTGGCCTGCCACACTTGTATCTTCTTATTATTGTCATTAATGCTGTTAAAGCAGGACTGCAACTTGCCACTGAACACTGTAACACAGTTCCTGTCCTTCTCAAGCATTCCAGCAGTAATCCCCAGGTAAACAGCATTTGGAGAAACAGTACTGCCACCTTGTCCTCCTCCTGCTGCATGTCCTGCATATTCTCCATGTCAGAGGACTCTTCACTGTGTTGTTCTCCACTGTTGCATATTTCATCCTCATTCTCCATTTTCTCCCTCTCCGTCAGCAATGGCTTCTCACCTGTCTGCACCAAGTGGTCAGCAGGGGCTGTGTGGTCTGGAGCTTGGTGTAGCTGCTTTTCAACTCTTCACTCTGGCACCCCAGAGCACTGGGACTTTTGCATATCCCTTTATCCTGAGCCTAGCAACCACTGGTGTTCTGATGTAATCAAGCTTGCAAACAAACAATGTTTTACCTACTCCTCTCCTGGTAATGTAGTAGGCTATTCAAAACTTTTGCTACTTTAGGGAAAACAGACTGTGCTTCTGTAATAAAATTATTTTGCACAAGCGGGCAGGTAGGTATGAATGTTTGCAACATTCTGGGCCATTCAGCAGCCATCAAAAAGAATATTGGCTTTATTTACCCCATCACCAGGTCTATTTTGGTGTCGACTGGATGCTTCATCAGCTTTGGGTGTTTTGACACTTACAGGTATTGACTTTACAATCCTTGGAATTTTCCCAGACCCTCCTGCAAGCGCAGCCTGAGTATAAAGGCACCCCCCCAAAAAATTTGCCAGACCCCTTTCACAAATTGCTTGTGCTGTTCACCACAAACTTTTTTGCCATGTCTCAGAAAGCCAAGGCCAGCAGTATGGAGCCAACGACCCAGGAGGCTGATACCTCCAAGACCCATGGACTCAACTGGAGCACTTAATCAACATTTGGTGAGAGAAAAGGCAGGCTGGAAAGTAGGAGGAATAAGCCTGTTTATGTTGAGATCTCAAAAGGCATGCAGGTGCGAGGCACAATCATGACTGGACCCAGGTCTGCTGCAAGATCAAGTACCTGAGATCAGAGTTTAACAGAGACATAGATACAAACTCTCATTCTGGGGAAGGTCACACAATTACCCCCTTCTATGACAAGCTGTCCATCATTCTCTCCAAAGAAATGGGTGGCAACCTGGGTATGGAGACTTTGAGCACCAGGGTTTGGTTGAAGGAGGAGGCAGCAGCCCCTCCTCAGGGTGAAACCAGGAGCATGTTTCAGCTGTATGGAGACTGCTCCCTGATCCCTGATGACCATGAATAGCAGGAAGAACCATTGGTCACCATAAACTTACTGCCACTTAGTCCCTCTGTTCCACAGACTAGCACAGATGATGAAGTGGAGGAGGTGGAGGGTCAGGAAGAAACCCATGAGGCTGATACCCTTACCCTCCATCCTTACCCTCCATCAATACTGACCTTGTGAAGGAATACCTTGAGAGGCTGGATGCCTTCAAGTCAGCTGACCCTGACAACCTACACCCCAGGGTACTCAAGGAGCTGGCAAGCATCATAGCTCAGCCCCTGGCATGGATCTTCAAGAATTCCTGGCACTCTGGTGAAGTGTCCAAAGACTGGAAGAAGGCCAATGTGATGCCTATCTTCAGTAAAGAGAGGAAAGTGGATGCAGAAAACTACAGGCCCATCAGCCTGACCTCTATCCCAGGGTAGGTCTTAGAAAAGATTATCAAAGAGACCATTCTTAACACACTGGCCAATGGCAACATCCTGAGGGATAGCCAGCATGGGTTTGTTGTGGGTAGGTCTTGCTTGACCAAACTTATTTCCTTTTATGACCAGTTGACCTATCACCTGGACAAGAGAGAAGAGATTGATGTCATATATCTTGACTTTAAAAAAGCCTTCAATCTGGTATCCCATGATCACCTCTTAGCCAAACTGGTCAACTGCGGCCTCGGCTTCACCACGATCCACTGGCTGGGGAATTGGCTCCATGGTCAGACCAGAGGGTGGTGGTTGACAGAAGTCAATCATGGTGCGATGTGACCAGTGGTGTCCCTCAAGGCTCTGTCCTTGGTCCTATACTATTTGACATCTTCATTCCCCCCGATCCACTGGCTGGGGAATTGGCTCCATGGTCAGACCAGAGGGTGGTGGTTGACAGAAGTCAATCATGGTGCGATGTGACCAGTGGTGTCCCTCAAGGCTCTGTCCTTGGTCCTATACTATTTGACATCTTCATTAATGATGTGGACATTGGTATCAGAAGTGGACTGGCTAAGTTTGCTGACAACACCAAACTTTGGGGTAAAGTGACCACACTTGAGGACAGGAGGGTGATCCAGGCTGACCTTGACAGGCTCAGGAAATGGACAGATGAGAACCTGATGGTGTTTAACACAGAAAAATGCAAGGTATGCTTATAGGCTTGATTTGGGGGTCATGATTGACCACAAGATGAACATGAGCCTTCAATGTAATGCTGCTGCTAGTAAGGTGAGCAAAATGCTCACTTGCATCCATAGATGCTTCTCAAGCAAATCCCAGGACATCATTCTCCCCTTGTACTCAACCTTGGTGAGGCCACAGCTGGAGTACTGCATCCAGTTTTTGGGGTGCACAATTCAAAAAGGATGTGGAGAAGCTTGAGAGAGTCCAGAGGAGAGCCACACACATGATCAGAGGTCAGGAAAACAGACCTTATGATGAGAGGCTGAGAGTTATGGGACTCTTCAGCCTGGAAAAGCACAGGCTCAGGGGTGATCTGGTGGCTGCCTATAAGTTTATAAGGGGTGCTCACCAGGATCTGGGGGAACATCTGTTTACCAGAGTGCCCTACAGGATGACAAGGTCAAATAGTCACAAGCTCTTCCGTGACCATTTTAGGCTGGGCTTAAGGAAGAACTTCTTTACTGTCTGAGCACCCAAGGTCCAGAATAGACTGTCACCAGAGGTGGTTCAAGCACCTACTTTGAATGCCTTCAAGAGAAATTTGGATGTTTATCTTTCTGGGATCCTATGACCCCTGCTGACTTCCTGCCCCTGGGGCGGGGGGAAGCGGGACTCAAAGATCTTGTGAGGTCCCTTCCAGCCCTAATGTCTATGAAATCTATGAATCTATGAAATCTACTGTTACCAAGATCCAAGAACATGCTGGACCTGTAGGTTTCTGGTACTGTGCCTCTTGCCACTACCAGGCAACTCCCAGGTTCGTGCTGGTTGGTTCTGGGGGGCTGGGAGGAGGAGGAGGAGAAATTCATGTATTGCTGTAGGTGGGTCACCATGTTCTTTCAGTGGTGGTGCATGATGGGTTTGATAGCTTGTAATGTAACAGACGTCATCTTAATTTCTTCCTTTAATTAATTTTTTGCAGCTAGCACAGGCAGTGGCAGCCATGGACCTGTTTCTAAAGAAGGTACTTGAAAGTTTTGAGCAGTAAAAGTGGTGCCCCACTGTTGCAGGGTCTGTTTCTGTGCCTGCTGGCATTTTGTGCACTGCATGGTGGAGGTGGGGGGTGTACTTTCCTCCTTTTTGGGGGAAGGCAACCATTGATTTTTTTCTTTATCAGCCACTGTGACCCATGGCCACCAGGAACGGTGCCCTGCTTGCACTGCAACAGAGCACAGCAGAGATTTTCACAGAAAGCAGAGATGGTCCCTCAAAACCTTGTTCAAGGTTTTGCAGAGTCCTCAGTAGCCAGACCAGAAGGTGCAGATGCATGGTGGAACGAACTCCATGAGTCACTGCTTAAGGAGGATGCCATCCTCGAGGAAGTGCAAGACATCATACAGAATTTGAAAGACTTGATTGATGAGTCCTGTGTTGAATTACAGAGATCACAGAACACTTTCAATGATGCCTTTCACTGTGTAGAACTACCTAAATAAATAGGTACGATGCCCAAAATGGAAAAGTTGGTCCGCTCATCTTGCCTCTGCGCAAGACAAGTGGACAATTACAGCTGATCCTGTTCCCCTTAACTCAGTAGGGTCACAGGAGGGCTGTATGACTGCCAGCAGGGCCAGTAGGGTGCCACTGGATTTCAGGGAGACAGGGGTGGTTCAGGGTCATGGTGGGGTAAAGGCCAAGAAGCACAAGTAACTATAATAGTGTGTTGCAAACAATAAAACTTCATGGTTTCCTGGCTTCCTGTGTCTGCCTCCATATCCACCCTTACACAGCTTGGTTGCTAAGGTGGATTTTGTTCATTGTTTGGGTTAATTTCTCTCTGTTCATTTTTCCTGCTGCTTGCTGCATGCTGCTGGGGGGAGGGGTTGGCAATCTCTCTTGCACAGGTACACAGGGGGCCCCAGAGGTAAACACGGGGGCTGCCTGGGTGGGCTGCAACACACAAGTTCTGGCCTGTGCACCAGCATTTTGCAAAAACTGGTATGTCACCCCCTCACCCTGCCAGCAGCCTGGTTTGGTTTTTTGCAAGCCACCAGCCACTTTGCAAAGTCAGGGTCTCATACCTTCAGGCTCTTTGGCTCACCCTTCACAACCCTTCCTTGCATTTTCCATAGATGGAAACTTTGAAAATGCATGTATTCAAGATCCTTTTCATGCTCTTTTCCAGCCAGGTGCCACGGACTGTGTCCTTTGTTTTGGAACACCAAAGCAAGACGGTGGGTGTGTGGTGGGGGAGCTTGGGGTTTAAGACTTGCTCTGCTTGCACACAAATCCAGGGACTGTGCAAACATTTCTGCCTTCTTTTTGTGTTCTTTTGCAGCCCAGCACCAGAGCATCTAGTTTTTTCCCCATATCACAATGAGGCTCCTGAGGGTGCTGGGGGGGGGGGGGGGGGGGGGACACACTACACGGGGGGGGGGGGGTTGACCTGCTCAAGTACTATAAATTGGAGGAGCAGTTCACTGTATCGATGAGGGAGTTTTGAGGTGGGTGAGACAGTGGTGGCAGAGAAGGACTCATCCCGGTCTTGAGACTTGCCCGGGGGGTGGGGCACAACAATGTAAATCCAGGGTTCGAGAAGACTGCAGGCTGATCAAGTGGGGTGCAGTGAAGCTTTGAGTGCTATTTGATGTCCACACACCTGTAATGTGTGACTCAAAAGAGGACATGGAGATGTGCTACATGCCACCTTTGGTAAGTGACACCTGACATTTGTCTGTGCCCTGAGGGTAGCAGGGTCATCCCTAGGGGTGCATGAATACAAGCAACTGCCCCAGGTACAGTGCTTTGAGGGCCCCACAGAGACAGGTGGAATGAATGGGATGATTTCTCAGTGCCACTGCCAGCCTCGCATCTGGACGTTCACCAGCTTTCCCTGACTGCTGCAGCTCATGGGATCGGCTCTGTGTAGAGGGCAGTGGCTAATTTGCCCAATGCTCTGAAACAGTGCTGTACTGTGGGTCTCAAGGGCCTTGGGGACAAGCCCAGGGTGCCACTGCCCTCACTCCCATGTGCGCCTGCTACAGACAAAATCCCTTCTGCAGTGGTTTCAACGGTGGAGGAAGAGGTGGGGCAAGCAGCGCAGTGGTTACATGAAGCCTGCCTACCAGCTATGTGTGTGTGTCCTAGAGCAGGGCTGAGCGAACACTGGGCCCTGCCATGCCGTGAAGTCTACCAGCAAGCTGTGTATCTCACATAGAGCAGGCCTGAGTGAGTGCTGGGCCCTGCAAGGCCATGAAGCCTCCCTGCCAGCTGTGTGTGTGTCCTAGAGCAGGCCTGAGTGACTGCTGGGCCCTGCTATTCCATAAAGCCTAGCTGCCAGCTCTGTGTGTGCGCCCTGGGGCAGGGATGAATGAGTGTTGGGCCCTGCCAGGCCCCAAAGCCTGCCAGCCAGGTGTGTGTGTGTGTCCTAGAGCAGGCCTGAGTAAGTGCAGGGACTTGCCAGGCAGCAAAGCCTGCCAGCTGTGAGTGTGTGCCTTCGACCAGGCTTGAGTACTAGGTCCTGCAAGGCCATGATCCTGCCTCCAAGCTGTGTGTGTGTGTCCTAGAGCACACCTGAGTGACTGCTAGGCCCTACCAGGCCACGACGCCTACCTGCCAGCTGTGTGTGTCTGTCCTAGAGCAGGCCTGAGTGACTTCTGGGACCTGCCAGGCTACGAAGCCTGCCTGCCAGCTGTGTGTGTGTCCTAGAGCAGACCAGAATGAGTGCTGGGCCCCACCAAGCTGCGAAGCCTGCCAGCTGTGTGTGTGTCCTACAGCAGGCCTGAGTGAGTGCTGGGCCCTGCCTTTCTATGAAACCTGCCTGCCAGGTGTGTGTGTGTTTTCTAGAGCAGACCTGAGTGAGTGCTGGGCCCTGCCAGCCTGCGAAGCCTACCAGCTGTGTATGTGTGTCGTAAAGGAGAACTGAGAGAGTGCTGGTCCCTGCCATACCGTGAAGCCTGCCTACCAGCTGTCTGTGTGTGTCCTAGAGCAGGTCTGAGAGAGTGCTGGGCCCTGCCATGCCATAAAGCCCACCTGACAGATGTGTGTGTGCGCCCTGGGGCAGGCCTGAGTGTTGGGCCCTGCCAAGCCCCAAAGCTTGCCTGCCAAGTGTGTGTGTGTGTCCTAGAGCAGGCCTGAGTGAGTGCTGGGACCTGCCAGGCAGCAATGCCTGTAAGCTGTGTGTGTGTGCCTTCAAGCAGGCTTCAGTACTAGGCCCTGCAAGGCCATGAAGCCTGCCTGCCAGCTGTGTATGTGTGTCCTAGAGCAGGCCTTAGTGAGTGCTGGAACCTACCAGGCCGCGAAGCCTGCCTGCCAGCTGTGTGTATGTCTTAGAGCAGGCCTGAGTGAGTGCTGGGCCCTGCCAGGCTGTGAAGCCTGCCTACAAGCTGTGTGTGCGGAAGCACCATAACGCCCCCCTGCCAGCTGTGTATGTGTGTCCTAGAGCAGGCCTTAGTGAGTGCTGGAACCTACCAGGCCGCGAAGCCTGCCTGCCAGCTGTGTGTATGTCTTAGAGCAGGCCTGAGTGAGTGCTGGGCCCTGCCAGGCTGTGAAGCCTGCCTACAAGCTGTGTGTGTCCCAGAACAGGTCTGAGTGAGTGCTGGGCTCTCCCAGGCTATGAAGCCTGCTTGCCAGCTATGTGTGTGTCCTACAGGAGGCCCGAGTGAGGGCAGGGCTCTGCCAGGCTGTGAAGCCTGCCTGCCAGCTGTATTTGTGTGTTCTAGAGCAGGCCTCAGTGAGTGCTGGGCCCTGCCTTTCTGCTAAGCCTGTCTTCCGTGTGTGTGTGTGTGTGTGTGTGTGTGTGGTAGAGCATGGCTGAGTAAGTGCTGGGCCCAGCCAGGCCACTGAGCCTGCCAGCCACCTGTGTATGTGGATCCTAGAGCAGGTCTGAAATAATGTTGGGACCTGCCAGGATGCAAAGCCTGCCTGCCAGCTGTGTATGTCCATTCTAGAGCAGGCCTGAGTGAATGCTGGGCCCTGAGAGGCCACATAGCCTGCCTGCCAGCTGTGTGTGTGTCTTAGATCAGGCCTGAATGAGTGCTGAGCTCTGCCATGCCGCAAAGCCTGCCTCCATACTGTGTATGTGTCCTAGAACAAGCCTGAGTGAGTGCTGGGCCCTGCCAAGCTGTGAAGCCTGCCTGACAGCTGTGTGTCTGTGTCCTAGAGCATGCCTGAGTGTGTGTGGGGCCATGCAAGGCTGTGGAGCCTGCCTGCCAGGTGTGTGTGTGTGTGTGTGTCCTAGAGCAGGCCTGCATGAGTGCTGGGACCTGCCAGGCAGCATAGCCTGCCAGCTGTATGTGTGTGTCCTAGAGCAGGCCTGACTGAGTCCTGGGACCTTCCAGGACACAATGCCTGCCTGCCAGCTCTGTGTGTATGTCCTTGAGGACACCTGAATGAGTGCTAGGCCCTAACAAGCCATGAAGCCTGCCTGCCAGCTGTATGTGTGTGTCCCAGAGCAGGCCACCATGACTGCTGGGCTCTGGCAGGCCACAAAGCCTGCCAGCTGTGTTTGTATCCTAGAGGAGGCCTGAGTGAGTGCTGGGCCGTGCCAGGCCATTAAGCCTGCCTGCCAGTTGTGTGTGTGTATGTCCTAGAGCACGCCTGACTAAGTGCTGGGCCCTTCCAGGCTGCAATGCCTGCCTGCCAGCTGTGTGTGTGTGTCCTAGAGCAGGCCTGAGTGAGTGCTGGGCCCTGCAAAGCCGCAAAGACTGCCTGTCAGCTGTGTGTGTTTTCTGACAGCAGGCCAGAGTGAGTGCTGCGCCCTGCCTGGCTGCAAAGCATGCCAGCTGTGTATGTGTCCTAGAGCAGGCCTGAGTGAGTGCTGGGCATTCCCAGGGCACAAAGCCTACCTGCGAGCTGTATGTGTGTGTGTCCTAGAGCACAGCTGAGTGAGTGCTGGGCCCAGCCACACCGTGAAGCCTGCCAGTGAGCTATGTGTGTGTGTCGTAGGGCGGGCCTGAGTGAGTCTTGCCGGGCCGCAAAGCCTGCCTGCCAGCTGTGTGTGTGTGTATCCTAGAGCACGCCTGAGTGCGTGCTGGGCCCTGCCAGGCCACAAAGCCTACCGGGAAGCAAAGCCTGCCAGCTGTGTGTGTGTGTCTTACAGCATGGCTGAGTGAGTGCTGGGCCCAGCCAGGCCACTGAGCATGCCAGCCAGCTCTGTGTGTGTGTCCTCAGCAGGCCTCAGTGAGTGCTGGACCCTGCCAGGCTGTGAAGCCTGCCACCTGTGAATGTGTGTCCTAGAGCAGCCCTGAGTGAATGCTGGGCCCAGCCAGGCCGCAAAGCCTGCCTGCCAGCTGCGTGTGTGTGTCCTAGAGCAAGCTTGATTGAGGGCTGGGCCCTTCCAGGCCACGGAGCCTGCCAGCTGTGTATGTGTATCCTAGAGCAGGCCTGAGTGAGTGCTGGGCCGTACCATTCAGCGGAGCTTGCCAGCTGTTTGTGTTTGTCCTAGGGTAGGCCTGAGTGAGTGCTGGGCCCTGCCAGGCCACAAATTCTGCCTGCCAGCTGCGTGTGCGTCCTAGATCAGGGCTGAGTGAGTGCTGGGCCCTACCAGGTAGCAGAGCCTGCCAGCTTTGTGTGTTTGTCCTAGGGTAGGCCTGAGGGAGTTCTGGGCCCTGCCAGGCCACGAAGCCTGCCTGCCAGCTATGTGTGTGTGTGTGTCCTAGAGCAGCCCTGAGTGAATACTAGGCACTCCCATGCCATGAAGCCTCCCTGCCAGCAGAGTGTGTGTCCTAGGGTAGGCCTGAGTAAGTGCTGGGCCCTGCTAGGCTGTGAAGTCAGCCTGCCAGCTGTGTGTGTGTGTGTCTTAGAGCAGGCCTGAGTGAGTGCTGGGCCCTGCCAGGCCATGAAGTCTGCCTGCCAGCTCTGTGTGTGGGTCCTAGAGCAGCCCTGAGTGAGTGCTGGGCACTCCCATGCTGGGAAACCTGCTGGCTAGCTGCGTGTGTCTGTCCTAGAACAGGCCTGAGAGAGTGCTGGGCCCTGTCAGGTCACAAAACCTGTCTGCCAGCTGTGTGTGTCGTGGATCAGGGCTGAATGAGTGCTGGGCCGTACCAGGGAGCAGAGCCTGCCAGCTGTGTATGTGTGTCCTAGAGCAGGCCTGAGTGAGTGCTGAGCCCTGCCAGGCCTCCAAGCCTGCCACCTGTGAATGTGTGTTCTAGAGCAGGCCTGAGTGAGTGTTGGGCCCTGCCAGGCCACAAAGCCTGCCAGCTGTGTATGTGTTTCCTAGAGAAGGGCTGACTGAGTGCTGGGCCCTACTAGTCAGCAGAGTCTGACAGCTGTGTGAGTGTGTCCTAGAGCAGGACTGAGTGAGTTCTGGGCACCCCCAGGCCATGAAGCCTGCCTGCCAGCTGTGTATGTGTGTCCTAGAGCAGGGCTGAGTATGTGCTGGGCCCTGCCAAGCCACAAATCCTACCAGGCCCCAATGCCTGCCAGCTGTGTGTGTGTGTCTAATAGCAGGCCTGCGTGAGTGCTGGGCATCTATGAGGCTACGAAGCCTCCCTGCAAGCTGTGTGTGTGTCCTAAAGCAGGCCTGAGTGAGTACTGGGCACTGTCACGTTGCGAAGCCTGCTGTTTGTCTGTCATAGAGGAGGCCTTAGTGCGTGCTGGGCCCTTCCAGGCCACAAAGCCTGCCTACCAGCTGCGTCTATGTTCTACAGCAAGTCTGGGTGAGAGCTGGGTCTTGTCAGGCTGCGTAGCCTGCCACCTGTGAATGTGTGTCCTTGAGCACGCTTGAGTGAGTACTGGGTCCTGACAGGCCACAAAGCCTACCTGCCAGCTGCATATGTGTCTCCTAGAGAAGCCCTGAGTGAGTGCTGGGCCCTGCCAAGCCACTAAATCTGCCAGCTGTGTGTGTGTGTCTTATAGCAGGCCTGCATGAGTGCTGGGCATCTATGAGGCTGCGAAGCCTGCCTGCCTGCCAGCTGTGTGTGTGTGTCCTAGAGCAGGCCTGAGTGAGTACTGGGCACTGTCAGGTTGCGAAGCCTGCCTGCCAGCTGTGTGTGTGTGTCCTAGAGCAGGCCTGAGTGAGTGCTGGGCCCTGCTGTTGCATAAATTGCTAGTTTCGTTCCCCTGGAGGCCTTTCCCAAACACCTCAAGGAGCGGAGTCACACTCAGGCTAAGTCCATTACAAGTTTATTGATTGCGCAATCGGTCGACAGAGGGGTTGAGTAACCCAAAGCGGTGTCGACCCTCAGTCTTTGTCTGAGGGTCGTTTATAGCTTACCTAAACAAAGAACTGTGACGTGTCTTACAACTATAGGCAGTTTCACACTTTTACCATTACGTTTAAGTTTCCACAGGATGTCAGGGCCTTTTAAGTCAGACCTGACTTATTATGGGATAGATGAAGGCGCATGCGTGTTAGGGGAAGTTGTGGTGAGCTCAATGACCTTTTGTAACTCTTTTATCTTTGTGTAATTCTAGGTCATTGAACAGGTGTGTGCGGGGGTGAAACTCTATGTGAAGTTGTTCTTAACCTATATGCAGAAACTGTTAACAAGCCCAAGCCATGTTGAATACAGAAGCATATTGCAAAAATAAAGCATCATGTTTAACTTCAAGCCTTAGATCTAAAATCTAATGTATTTTTCCTACAATTTCCCCCCTCAAAGATGCTTTCTATCTCTACAGATTTTGATAATCCTCAGCGAGAGCTAGCGCCTGATAACGCACAAACATTTCATGATGGGCGACATTCTTAGCAGTTTGTTTTACAATGGAATACATGCAGGGTAATATGCAAGGAAGCAGAGCACACCCCGATATTAGTAGTAGAAAACATGCTATACCCCCCCTCACCCATCCAAGCTGGGGTAACCAGTTTGAAAACCAATCCATCCTCCACCCGTTCCATTTTTGGACTGGAACGTGTGCCACCTTTTCCATATCATCTGCTAAAGCTTTTATTAACTCCCCATTATCGTCTATTTCAACACAACAGTCGGACAAATTCAACTTTTTGCACACTCCTCCTTCACTGGCCAGTAGATAGTCAAGAGCTAACCGGTTTTGTAGTACCGTGGTACGTAGCTGAGTGAGCTGGTCACCGATCAAGCGTAGGGCTGCGGCTGTTTTATTGGTAACTATCTCTACGACGGCTTGGAGTCTAACAAAGCGGTTGGTTAAATACATAGGTTCCCTACCAACTACGTTTGGTTCCCAGGTCGCAGGACCATAGTACTGAATAATCCTTTCTGCTGGCCATTCCTCGTCACCCCATTTTTGGTTCCCGCCTTTGGCTATAGCCTCAAAGGAATTATCAGCGCTCCGTTTTGCGCGGTGGGTACTGGGAGGTATTGTTTTAATACCTGTGGCTGTAGGTTGTTTTAACCAAACCCCGGGAATCAGAGTTCCTAAATAACAAGTCCCAGTCCAATTGGAGGGAAGTTGCCTATATGCCCATTGCCCACAAATCCACCATAGGCCGCAGGACTCATGGGGGATACTGGAGCGGGAATATATCAAATCCAAAGTTAATGTGCCCCTTTTGGATCCTTTTCGTAGGGGCACTGAGCAATTTTTCCAATTAAATGTATGCTTACCCCGGATGGAACATCGGAAATTGTAGTTGAAGAGTTGCCATACGCAACCACAATTTTTATACACATCAGATGAGTCACTCCAACATCTCCAGTAGCCGTCCTTTCCTACAGGAGACCAAGTATCCTCGCATTCAGATTCCCCTACTTCGTCTCCCCCTCCCTCTTGAGAGACGCATATGGAGCCTCTACCTTTCACCACCCTAAGTCTTTCTGAACCTTCGTACCTATTGGAGAAATTGAATTGGTTGTTAAAGCCCCAATCCGTTAGTATACCTGTTTTGTTGAGGGGAATGGGTACAAAGGGGACTCCTTCCTCAGTAGAAGTAGGAGTAAGCGCACACAAAATGCAATGGTGATCGCTTAAAGCCCGGGCTGAGTCTCTGAGGAGGGTCATCCAGGAATTTCCCACCCATGGGTTTGTGTGTGTCCTCTTATGCTTTGGGATGTCATTTTTGGTGGGGACAGGTTGGAGACTGGAAGGTTGATTTTTGAGGATTGCCTCCCAGAGTGCCTTGTTCATCTCGATACACCTAACCTTGTGGCCTATGCTGACTACGAATTCTATCATAATTTCTTGCTGAGGGCAACAGTCAGAGGTGGGGAATAAGTAGGCTTTAGAGATTAAGGATTTAGCCTGTCTGTAGGCGGTTTCAGAGAAAGAGATAGTATCGCGTTTCTCACATTTGCAGCAGTTAGGCCCAGCCGCTGCGTTTGATGTATCTAAAAGGGACAAGAGTGTGAACCAATAGATCAAGGTCCCCATCTTTGCAAGCGTAGTTTTAGATCTCCTACTGGTTTGCTTGTCCACTTGTCGGCTTTTTGTTCCCGGGTGTTATCAGCTTCCGGAGTGATCACACCCTGGGAGTTGACGTCCTC
>NW_005842950.1:283237-288451 GCF_000455745.1 Alligator sinensis | reverse complement strand
CCACCCGGGGGCCAGTCACCCGATGGCCAAGGATAATCTGGGTCGCGATCCGGGTACGAATCCTGGGACCCATTCTTCTCATCTGACCAATAAGCGGGGGGGGCTGTTGCTAGATAATTTCTTGGACTTCCCTCTCTTGATCCTCTCAAAGGGTTAGGGTCTGATTGAGACGTCCCAGGGGAGTTCTTTGGACTTTCCAATCCCAGGCTGCTTGAGGTAGTTCCTCCCGGACTACTGGAGGTAGTCGGGGATGTCTCCAAGGAACTCTCCGGGGTTTCCTCCCTTGAAGGGCCATTATTTGCCGGAGACTGAGGTCTGTCCCTCTGCCTTAATCCGTGAGTCAGATCTCCCTCACTACCAGAATCGACAAGGATTCGGGGCTTTTTCCCAGTGTCTTTTGCCAACAAGATTTTACACATTTCTCCCTTACACTTTTGGACCCAGGGGGGGATGGGATTCATCACAGTTGTAACCCAAGAGTCTATGTATGGGAGTTGATCCCAATGGCCATCCCTTCTTACCACCCCTAATACTGCATAGGCCATTTTTAAATCAAAAGAACCGGTATCTGGCCACCCAACTTGGAATGTTGGCCATTCCAACTGACAAAACTTAATCAAATCACTTTTCATCATTTTTATCCCGTATTCCCCTTTATATTTACTGAAGTTCCTTAACATACATCCTAATGGGGTTGCAGAGTTTTCTTCTTGGGAGCTACCCGTTCCCATTTGTGTCAACCAATATACACGCTTACTCAGAGTCCTGTCCACTGAGTCACGAGGTTCCAGCTGAGCCCCCTTGCGTTCGACACTACCTTGTTAGGCAGAATCGGGGCGGCTAGGCTCAGCCTTAGTCTCAGACCTGGTCAGCGGCTCATATTCCCCATTTACAGAGTCCCCGGGGCTGATGCTCAGACCAACATGCTAAACGCTAAAACCGATGTCTGGACTCCCGATTTTCCCCGGCAGACAACCAAATGACACAGGAAAACGAATACTTACTCTGCCAACACCCCGGCGCCTTCTCTTCGGATCCACTCAGCCTGGGTGACTCCTTCAAAGGATAGCCTTTGTCTTTTCAGGTGCCCGACTCACGAACCCGGGGGTTGTGACGGACTTCAAGACTAGTCCGGCGGCCGCTTCACGACTCCCCTTTTCCGATCTCGTCGGGCCCTGAAGTAGGCCAGAGGATCTCCTGCCTGGCTCGCCAAATTGTTGCATAAATTGCTAGTTTCGTTCCCCTGGAGGCCTTTCCCAAACACCTCAAGGAGCGGAGTCACACTCAGGCTAAGTCCATTACAAGTTTATTGATTGCGCAATCGGTCGACAGAGGGGTTGAGTAACCCAAAGCGGTGTCGACCCTCAGTCTTTGTCTGAGGGTCGTTTATAGCTTACCTAAACAAAGAACTGTGACGTGTCTTACAACTATAGGCAGTTTCACACTTTTACCATTACGTTTAAGTTTCCACAGGATGTCAGGGCCTTTTAAGTCAGACCTGACTTATTATGGGATAGATGAAGGCGCATGCGTGTTAGGGGAAGTTGTGGTGAGCTCAATGACCTTTTGTAACTCTTTTATCTTTGTGTAATTCTAGGTCATTGAACAGGTGTGTGCGGGGGTGAAACTCTATGTGAAGTTGTTCTTAACCTATTTGCAGAAACTGTTAACAAGCCCAAGCCATGTTGAATGCAGAAGCATATTGCAAAAATAAAGCATCATGTTTAACTTCAAGCCTTAGATCTAAAATCTAATGTATTTTTCCTACACTGCCAGACCACAAAGCCTGCCTGCCAGCTGTGTGTGTAGGTCCTAGAGCAGGCCTGGGTGACTGTTGGGCCCTAGCAGGCAGAAAAGCCTGCCAGCTGTGTATGTGTGTCATAGAGCAGGCCTGAGTGATTGCTGAGCTCTCCCAGGCCACAAAGCCTGCCTTCCAGCTGTGTGTGTTTCCTAGAGCAGGGCTGAGTGCATGCTGGGTCCTGCTAGGCCGCAAAGCCTGCCAGCTGTGTGTGTGTGTTTTAGAGCAGACCTGAGTTAGTGGTGCACCCTGCCAGACTGTGAAGCCTGCCTGCCAACTGTGTGTGTGTGTCATAGTATAGGCCTGAGTGAAGTGAGTGGGGGCGGGGCTCTGCCGGGCCACAAAAGCCTGCCTGCCAGCTGTTTGTGTGTGTGTGTGTGTGTCCTAGTATAGGACTGAGTGAGTGCTGGGCACTGCCGGGCCACAAAAGCCTGCCTGCCTGCTATGCTATGCCTGCCTGCCTGCCTGCTATGTGTGCAGTTTGTGGGGGTACTGGAGATAGTTGGCAGGTTTTATGTTTTGGGCTGTAGGAAGTTGGCTTCACTTCTGTTGATGAGGTTAGGTGCTTGTCTGAATGTACAAACCACTTTTCAGAGCTGGGGCCTATGAACTGCACTTCATCAGCCTCCTAGGTAGTAGGTATAGAAACTCATGGACTCAATATACACATTAAAATTCTGGCACGATGCGACTGGCTGGACATTTGACGCCCCAGGCACCTCTGCAGTTTTACCTGAGCTGCTAACATCCCCTTTTCCTCGCTATCCCCCACCCAGCCTCTCCCACCCACCCTGAAGCCTTCATTTCCATTTTCACTGACTGATTTTCTTGCCTGCATTGCAAGATAGGCCAGCCTCTGGCTTCTTTACTATACATCCAGTACCAACTGTAGGTAATTCCTTAGCCTGACAAAGGGGTTTTCAAGGGTAGAGTTTCCAAAGATACGTTTTTGTAAGTATTCCTTTTTTTTCATAATACACCTATAGACATAAAAATACAAGATAAGCCATTACACACCATGAGTAACATCATATGTCCAACACAACACAATATCTTTACTTCTTGCTGCCACTACCTTTATAAAACAACAGGCTTCGTGACAATTCTGCCTGCTAAGCCTGCCTGCCTGCCTGCCTGCTATGTGTGTGTATGTTAGAGCAGGCCTGAGTGAGTGCTGGGCCCTGCCAGGTTGCAAAGCCTGCCTGTCAGCTGTTTGTGTGAGTCCAAGGGCAGGTCTGAATGAGTTCTTGGTCCTACCAAGCCACTAAGCCTTACAGCCAGCTGTATCTATGTGTCCTAGAGCAGGCCACAGTGAGTGCTGGGCCCTGCCAGGCTGCAAAGCCAGCCAGCTGTGTGTGTGTCCTAGGGTACACCTGAGTGAGTGCTGGGCCATGCCAGGCCATGAAGCCTGCCTGCCAGCTGTATGTGTGAGTCCTAGAGCAGGCCTGCATGAGTGCTGGGCAGTGCCAGGCCACAAAGCCTGCCACCTGTGAATGAGTGTCCTAGAGAAGGGCTGAGTGAGTGCTGGGCCCTGCCAGCCCACAAACCGCTGTGCCTGCTGTGTGTGTGTGTCTTAAGGCAGCCCTGCGTCTGTGCTGGGCCCCTGCCAGGGCACACACTCTGCCTGCCAGTTGCGTCTGTGTGTCCTAGAGTAAGCCTGAGTCTGAGCTGGGTCCTCCTAGGCCAAAAAGACTGCCTGCCAGGTGTGTGTGTGTGTGTGTGTGTGTGTGTCCTAGAACAGGCCTCAGTGACTTCTGGGCCCTGCCGGGCCACAAAGCATGTCTAGCAACTGTGTGTGTATGTCCTAGAGCAGGCCTGGGTGGCTGCTGGACCCTGTCAGGAAGAACAGCCTGTCAGGTGTGCGTCTGTGTCCTAGAGTAGGCCTGAGCGTGTGCTGCATCCTACCAGGCCATGAAGCCTCCCTGCAAGCTGTGTGTGTGTGTCCTAGAGTAGGCCCAGAATGAGAGCTGGGGCCTGCCAGTGCGCAAAGCCTGCCAACTTTGTATGTGTGTCCTATATCAGGGCTGAATGAGTGCTGGGTCCTGCCAGGCCGCAAAGCCTGCCAGCTGTGTGTGTGTGTCATAGAGCAGGCCTGAGTGCGTGCTGGGCCATACCAGCTCACGAAGCCTGTCACCACGTGACACACGTGTGTCTTAGGGCAGGCCTGCGTGACTGCTGGGTCCCTATCAGGGCACAAAGCCTGCCTGCCAGTTGCATGTGTGTGTCCTCAAGCAGGCCTGGGTGACTGCTGGTCCCTGCCAGGCAGAAAAGCCTCCCTGCCAGCTGTGTGTGTGTGTCCTAGAGCAGGCCTGAGTGAGTGCTGGAATGATCCAGGCCAGGAGGACTGGCAGCTGATTATGTCCTGCTGGGGCAGTCTCTCGTTTGTGGCTCTGCACCCCAACCTGCTGACAGGGAAATCTTGTGATGTAGGTGGGCAACACTGTGTGTGTGTGTCAAAGTGCGTCCTTCCTGGTGCTGTGCCGTCAAGACAACATGGCAGTGTGACCCCACTGAGGTCTCCTCCTCCCCCACAGCCTCACGTCCAGTCCTACGCTTTATGTGACAACAGTTACAATAACCTAGAACCTTAGAAAAGTTTATTAAGAGGTCATCCTCAATGGACTGGCTGATGCGAACATCCTGAGGGATAGCCATCACAGGTTTTTTGCAGGTAGGTCTTCCTTGACCAATCCATTTCTTTTTACGACCAGGTGACCTATCACCTGGACAAGGGAGAAGAGATTGATGTCATATATCTTGACTTCAAAAAAGCCGTCAATCTGGTATCCCATGATCGCCTAATGGTGAAACTGGACAATTGCGGCCTTTGGTCCACCATGATCCGCTGGCTGGGGAATTGGCTCTGTGGTCAAACCCTGAGGGTGGTAATTGATGGAAGTCAATTGTCATGGTACCATGTGACCAGTGGGGTCCCCCAAGGCTCTGTCCTTGGACCCATATTGTTCAACATCATCATTAATGATGTGGACATTGGAGTCAGAAGTGGACTGGCCAAGTTCGCTGATGACACCAAACTTTGGGACAAAGCATCCACACCTGAAGACAGGAGGGCAATCCAGGCTGACCTGGACAGGCTCAGGAAATGGGTGGATGAGAACTTGATGGTGTTTAACACTGAAAAATGCAGGGTTCTCCACCTTGGGAAGAAAAACCTGCAGCATCCTTATAGGCTCGGCAGTGCTACGCTGGCTTGCACTATGGAGCAAAGAGACTTGGGGGCCATCATTGACCATAAGATGAACATGAGCCTTCAATGCAATGCTGCGGCTAGTAAAGCCACCAAAATGCTGGCTTGCATCCATAGATGCTTCTCAAGCAAATCCCAGGATGTCATTCTCCCCTTGTACTCAGCCCTGGTGTGGCCGCAGCTGGAGTACTGCATCCAGTTTTGGGCC
>NW_005842950.1:275024-282483 GCF_000455745.1 Alligator sinensis | reverse complement strand
CCTACAGTTGGTACTGGATGGAAGGTATAGAAAAGAAGCCAGAGGCTGGCCTATCTTGCAATGCAGGCAAGAAAGTCAGTCAGTGAAAATGGAAATGAAGGCTTCAGGGTGGGTGGGAGAGGCTGGGTGGGGGATAGCGGGGAAAAGGGGACGTTAGCAGCTCAGGTAAAACTGCAGAGGTGCCTGGGGCGTCAAATGTCCAGCCAGTCGCAGCGTGCCAGAATTTTAATGTGTATGAGTCCATGAGTTTCTATACCTACTACCTAGGAGGCTGATGAAGTGGAGTTCATAGGCCCCAGCTCTGAAAAGTGGTTTGTACATTCAAACAAGCACCTAACCTCATCACCAAAACTGAAGCCAACTTCCTACAGCTCAAAACACAAAACCTGCCAACTATCTCCAGTACCCCCACAAACTGCACACCAGAATCTATCAAAGACAACAAAACCCAACTCCCTGTGGAAGCACATTCCTGACCAAAAACACACTCTGCCTCCAGTCTCTCAGGCCTTATCCTGAGAGGGAACAAATTACAATACAAACCAGTTTTCAGAGCTTGGCCTATGAACTGCCCTTCATCAGCCTCCTAGGTCATAGGTACAGAAACTAATGGGCCCAATATACATATTAAAATTCTGGCACACTGCGACCAGCTGGACATCTGACACCCCAGGCACTTCTGCACTTTTACTTGCATTGCTACATCCCCCTTTTCTCCCTCCCCCCCCCCCCAGCCTGTCCCTCACCCTTTGCGGCCTCCATTTCCATTTTCACTGACTGGCTTTCTTGCCTGCATTGTGGGCCAGGCCAGCCTCTGGCTTCTTTACTATTCCTTCCATCCAGTACCAACTATAGGTACTTACTCAGCCTGAAAAAAGGGTTTTCAACCCTAAAGCTGGCATCCTGGGCAGCTAAGCTGAGCTTACTGGGAGCCTCACAACTGCACTGGAACCACCAAGCATAAGACCTGTCAAAGATGAGATGGGTCTGGGCGTTCCCCAGCCAGGACTTTGTGCATGCATGCATTAGCTGTAGGTTATGGTGCCTCCTACCCACCTTTCACCAGGGTATCATTGGTCCTGGGATTTATGTGGCTGCTACACCACCAGCAGTCCCACCAGGCCTCTTTACCCTTGCAGGGTGCAGTTTTAGTGGTCATACCCAGGACCTGGGGCCTCCTTCTTCCCCATATCCTCAATCCCATACCTCCAAGTTCATCCTGGCAGGGGAATGAGCTCAGCAATGACATGCTCTTCTCCTGCTGGCTCGTGATACATTTAGTGACCCCTCCAGCTGAGAGCGGGGCATTACTTGGCTTTTCAAAAACTCAAAAAAAGAAATTGGTGCAGACAGAGTGAGGAGGGTGGCACTCAGTCCGTCTGCAGGTGGAGCTTAGGGAACCCAAGCAGTGGGAGGTTCACCTTCAGGAACACCACCTGCTCCACCAACATAGGATCCAAGCATGTGACAGAGTCACAAAGTTGACATCACAGACAGCCTTCATCATATTGGCCCCGTTGTTGGTGACCATGAACCCGCGGGTGAGCTCAGCTAGCCCAATGAGCCACCCCTGCACCACGCAGTTCATGGACCCCATGATCTCTGTTGCCGTGTGGGACTCATCCAGCACCTCGGCTTGCAGTAGAGCCCACCAACGGCCTAACTGAGCACACCAATGCCCTGTGAGGGAGAAGTAGGTGTGATTGCCAGCCCAGCTGCTCCAGCTGTTGGAGGTGAAGTGCAAGGCTACCTGCAGCCCTGCCTTGCACAGCCCCTCCCTCAAGTACTCCCTGTATGCCTGATACAGGGAGGGCACCACTACCCTGCTAAAGGTGGTGTGTGCAGGCACTTTGTAAAATGGGGCCAGAAGTGCTACGATCCACCTGGACCCTGGTCGCTCAACTAGGGAGAAGTGCTAGCTATCCAGAGCAAGCATCTCCCCAATACTCTGGGTGATCTCGCACCCCTTGGGAATGCACCCTGCTTTCTGTCCACTTTTCCCCTACTGGTCCAGGGTGGCCTGCCTCTGCTTTGGGGGGAAGGGGGCTTTGGAGTGAGCTGGGGACTTCCCTTTCAGCACACTTGCACTGGTGCCAGGCTGAGCAGAAGGAAGAAGGGCAAAGGGGTGGTGCCTCCTCAGATGCAGCAGCATGGCCATGGTGGAGGAGTTTCACATTCTTGGCACGGCTCATGTGCCTTCGGCAGTGCTGGCAGATAGCAAACCTGGGATCATCTGCCACCTCTACACTATACTAATGATCCCACACTACACTACTCCCCCGCTTCTGGGTTAAGGGCTACGATCCTGCCATTTCCTCCTTCTCAGCAGGCTGAGGCTGAACAGCAGAAGGAGCTGCCTCAGCTGAGCCACTTGCCTCCACCACCTCAGCCTCCTCGCTGCTTTCCAGAGGAGACCTGGGTCTAGGGGAAACTTGAGGGGTGTGGAGCACAAACTCTGATTCCCACTCAGTGCCCAGAATTGCTTGAGCCAGCATGCTCAGCATCCCTGGTTCCAGCTCCAGCTCCTCCTCTGGAAGTGGGAGGCTCAAGCTGAGAGTTGAAATTGGGGTGGAGGAGGCAGTGATTCCACTACTGGTGCCTACTTCTGGACTGAGTGGAGGTGGTGCAGGTGCAGGAATGTTAGGTGCAGACACTGCTCCCACCGCCTGGCTTCCACTGGCAGCACTGATGTCATGGCTGCTCGGGAATATAATGCGTCTTTCTTGCGGACGGAGGGCTTGCAGCTCTAGCTCTTCCCATACTCACTCTCCCTCCCCTGCCAGAAGACCGGTCACCTGCCTTTCCAGCACACTTCATATTGATATTTCCTGTGCTGCAAAAGGTCTCTCTGTATGTGTGACTGCTTTTGTATATCTGTCTGTCTTGTTCTCCTGTAAGATATGTGTCTATCTTGTGCTGTGAATGAAATTATTTATGAGTCTTGTTTGTGGGTCTCATGATATTGCCTCTTATGCTGTTAATGAAATTATTCATGTGTCTTCTTTGTGGGTCTCACGATATTGCCTCTTATGTTGTAAATGAAATTATTTGTGTGTCTTCTATGTGGCTCTCACAATATTGTCTCTCTTGTGCTGTGAATGAAATTATTTGCATGTCTTCCTGTGTCTCAATATATTATCTGTGTCTTGCTCTTCTGTAAATATCTGTCTGTCTTCTTCCACTGTGATTTTGTTTCTATATTCTGTGTCTCTGTGTATGTGCGTGCGTGCGTGCAAGCAATCTGTGCCTCCCTGCACATTGATAGATAACACTGGCTGGGAAAACACAACTGTCTTTTTGCAAAGTTTCCAAAACAAGTTTAAAAAATAATAATTCAAATAAATAAATTGAATTGTAATACTACTAATAATTGAATAGAATATCTAAGCTAAACTAAGCTAAGCTAAGCTAAAACCTAACCACTCCTTGTTAACATGAAAAAGCAGCAGGCAGTTCTCAGTCACAAATCCTTCTCACTGGCTACCTACAGACATCAGTCTCCCCCCCCGCCACTGTCCCTCCTTCCCCCCTCCCATTCTCCGTCCCTCCCCCGCTCCTCCGCCCTCTTCTAATTGTCTCAAAATGGCTGAAGTGGGTCCAAAGCATCCAAAGTGGGTCTGAAGCACTTTGGATGGCCCCGACCCACTCTGGACACCATTACTGGGATCCCACTTCGATCTGGAAGTGCCATTTCAGATGCCAAAGTATCCTAAGTGGGTCTGGATCCAAAGCGGGATCCAAAGACTCGCACAGCCCTAGCATTTAGTTCAAATGTATTGTAAACAAGGCTGGTGGATTTTTATGGGTATGAAGGAAGGTACATGAGATGCACAAGAGGCAGCAATACAAATTCTGATGCTCTTTCTATCCTCCCTTCCTCTGGTTTTTAGACCCCTTCCACTGCTAGTTGCAGGGAGTTTGATCCCTGTTGTTGTGACAAGAGGCAGAAAAAGAAAGGAAGAAAGATAAAATGAAGAGGATGACAACAGTTCCTTCACGATTCTTTCGACAACTGAAATATTATGCATTATAATTATAGTTGACTTTCATCTTGCCTGATATAGACTTATAATAACAGGTAATACTAATAATATGAGGCAACTATTAATTCCAATACTAATATATTAATAAGAGTTTATAGTAATAGTAATATTAACATTTATTTATTAATGTTTAAAAATGATTGTAACAGTTCAATTCCTTATCCTTATTTCAAAGCAGGTAGATAGATTTGACTTATTACCATGCACACATCACACACATCCTGGGCATCCACCATATATATACAGGTTTTCCTCAATTTATGCAGGTTGTTTATATGCAAATTCTCTCTTCTATGATGAGAATATTTAGACCCAAAATTTGTTATATGCAAGGTAAATTTGCTCTTATGGAACCAGCATAGGCGCCTCCCCCCCGCCCAAGCAGGTAAGTCTGTGGTGGAATAGGAAAGGGCCATGGCCCCACTCACCCCAGAACTAGCTGCAATGTTCCCAGGAGTGGTTGGCACCAGCTGCCTGTGGCTTCTGGGCTGCACCATGCTCCCCCTGTCACCCTGTGCTTGGGCTCACCCCAGCTCCTGGACTGCATCATGCCATGGTGCAGGCAGCTGGTGTCAGCTGTTCCTAGGTCTACTCCAGCATGAGCTAGGGTGAGTGCAGACAAGCAGAGCCCAATGGCATGGGGCACAGCACTCACCCCAGCCCTGGCTACAGCGGCCCTGGGAGCAGCTGGTGCCACCTGCCTGCAGCTGCTGGGCTGCACCATGCTCCACCTGTCCCCACTCACCTCTGCTCCTGGGCTGTGTTTTTGCTACATGCACCAGAGCATGGTGCAGCCCAAGAACAGAGGTGAGTGGGAACAGTCAAAGCATGGTGCAGGCAACTGGTGCTGGCCACTCCCGGGGCTGCTGCAGCCAAGGCTGGGGTGAGTGCCATTCTGTTCCCTCTGCTTTTCTGCCTTGTGCAGCCCTGCAAGTGGCACCCCTCCCCCTGCCCCTTCCCTAGTCCCAGCCTCACTCACTCCCTTCCTCACCACCATGGGAGCCTATCCCTATTTGTTACATTGTAAAGTGGGTTTGCTTTATGTGAATTAGATTTATGCACCGTTCTCTGGGAACTCATGTACTGCATAAATGGAGGGAAACCTGTATAGCCAACATATGATATAGACTTATGCTATATAGACTTCTGTTATATGGACTTATAATTAGAGTTCAATTCCTTACAATGAGAAAGCAGATACTGAGTGTAAGGCAGGTGATTATGAGCCCTCCCTGCCTCTTTCCCCATGGGGAGGGGGTGAGAAGGAAATGTCCACCTCCTGGTTCAAGCTCCTCCCTAGGTCCCTCTATTCCCATTGAGAAGAGATATATAACATTCTGCTTTACATACTACACTTACTGAACTAGTATTACTTCCTCCTCCTGGTTGCTGGCCACAAGTACTGCTGAAGCTTACTTCTGCATACTACTTGAATTGTGAAGGCTTTCTTTGCAGGCTTTGGCCCAAGCATCATCTCGAGTGTGGTAAGAGTTGCTCAGGTTCTGCAGATCCATTTCATGTTATTCTAGCCCTCCTCCTGGTTGCTGGCCCTGTTTGCTAATCAGCGTATTATGGAATTGTATTTAGAGGATTGCCGCTGGCCACAAATTTGGAGGCTTTCTTCTTGGTTGCTAGCCAAGACCTCCAGCAAATTCCCTCCCGGGGTCTAGGTAGTAGGCCCAAGCCTGTGGGCTCCTGCCCATCTCTGCACCTCTCTGTTTCACCCTTGTAACTTTGGAGTCTTTGTTGGCCACAAAGAAAGCTTTGCTCCTGAGCTATGAGCACTGCAGTGGAAGAAGCTGAGGCTTCTTCACTGGCTTTGGCCCGAGCATCAGCTCAATTTGCACAAGTTCTGCAGGCCCACTTCATATAATCCTCTCACCCTCTTCCTGGTTACTGGCTATGTCCCTGCAAATTCAGACTGGAGTGCGTGTCTTTTGACTGGTGGAAAGTTTCTTGCTGGGGAAAACCCTCCCTGCCTTTCATAGTTTTCTTCCCCTCCTACTAGTTACTGCCCATGTCCTGCGTCAGTACAAGCTGAACAAGTTTTACAAACACATTTCATTCATTGCTGCAGAGGGCTCAGGTCTCAGATGGGACCTTCCACTAAGGAAGCTGGGGCTTGAATTTCTTTTCTGAATTGTGGAGACCTTGTTCTTGGTTTCTGGCCAAGACCTCTGCAATCTGGGTAGTATGCTCTTCACCCCACTTGCTTTCTTCCTTACACCTCTCCATTGCACCCTTGCAACTTTGGAGTCCTTGCTAGCCAGAAAGCAAGCTGTGCTTGGGAGCCAGGACCACTGCAAAGGCAGTCTGGGTAGCAGACTCTTTGCCCCACTTGCCCTCTGCCTTATACCTCTCCATTCCTTACACCTCTCTGTTGCACCCTTGGAACTTTGGAATCATTGCTGACCACAAAGCAAGCTGTGCTTGGGAGCCATGACCACTGCAGTGGTAGAAGCTGAAGCTTGAGTTTTTTTTCTGAATTGCGGAGGCCTTCTTCTTTGTTGCTGGCCAAGATCTCCATGGTCCAGGTAGTAGGCCCAGGCCTGTGCGCTCTTTGCCCCACTTGCCCACCTCTGTCTTACACCTCTCCATTGCATCCTAGTAACTTTTGAATCATTGCTGGCAACAAAGGAAGCTAAGCTGAGGCTTCTTCACTGGCTTTGGCCTGGGCATCAGCTTGATTTGCACAAGTTCTGCAGGCCTACTTCACAGTCTTCTCACCCTCCTCCTGGTTGCTGGCCATGTCCTAGCAAATTCAGACTGGAGTACATGTTTTCTGACTCCCACCCACCACTCTGTCTCCTTGAAGTTTCTGCCTCCTTGAGTTTCTTCTCTGACTTGCAGAAGGAAGATTTTAAAGAAATAAATAAATAGAAGTTAGAAAGCCCTGCCCCCCACCTGAGGGAACCTCTCCCTCCCTACCTAAGCTTTGTGCCCAGCAAATATTCCAAAGTTACAATGTAACATAGAGTAGCATGGCTGACTCAGCCAGCCAGCTAAGTCGGGCCATTCATCTCCACCTGAGGGGGCCCCTAGGGGACTGTGCCAGGGGGCCCCCACCTGAGGGGTCCCCTCTGCAACCATGCCTGGGGGTCCCCCCTTGATAAAGCCATCTTCCTGCTAGGACATGTTCAGTAGCCAGAAGTAGGCCTGTGTGAAACAGCTAGTATTCACTTCAGATTCGGCTGATTCAGGGGACCATGATTTGATTCAGTGATTCAAATCACTGTCCTGAATTGATTCAGTTGCATCTGATTCAGAGATTCAGCTGCTGCTGAATCAGCTGAATCTCTGAATCACATGGGCCCCATCCCCTTCCTGCTATACCAGCCCCACCTGGCCCCAGCTCCCAGGTATTTGAAAAACAAGAAGCCCTCACTCACTGGCTCCTGCCCAGTGGGGGCTGATCC
>NW_005842950.1:262188-275014 GCF_000455745.1 Alligator sinensis | reverse complement strand
CTGCCTGCCCCAGCTCCTGGCTCTTTAAAAACATAAAAACCCAAAAACCCCAGACTCACCAATTGCTGTCTGGCATGGGGGGGGTGATCCCCGCTGCCCCCCACTACCCTGTGCTTCCCCCGCTGCGTTGGGGGCTCTTCCACAAGCACCCAGAAGCCCCAAAGCTGGTGCCCCAGCCAGTGAGTTCAGGTTTGTTTTTTTTTTTTAAGGCCTGGGAGCTGAGGCAGGCATGGCAGCCCATGCAGGGAGTGGGCTGGGAGTGTGGGCAGGAGTCAGAAGTTTCATGGTAGAGCCCCCCATGCAGCGTGGCAGGGGGCAGCAGGGATTTCCCCCCTGCCTGAAAGCAGCTTGTAAATGGGGGCATTTTTTTAAAGAACCAGGAGCTGGGCCAGATGGGGCAGCAAGGCGGGGTGGGGCTGGGACAGCAGGCTGGGGTTGGGGGTGCCCACTACATATCAGCATGGAGGTCTTGCTCCCTGATGCAGCCAGCAGGGACTGCTCAAATTGCTGAAACTCTCTGGATATTTTCTGAATTGACTCAGAGAGCTTTGAATTGATTTGGACCTTTTAATATGTCCCAATTTAATTCAGATTTGTAGATTCATCCACCAAATTGGGCTGAATCTCCTCCAAATCGAATCAGCACCTGAAGCTTCACATAACCCTACCAGGAAGGGGATGCAGGAAGCCTCCCTCCATCCCTCTCCTCCACCCACCTACCTACCTGGGGGCCTCTCCCTGCCTAACTAAGCTTTGTCCCAGCAAAATTCCAAAGTTACAATGTAACAGAGAGTAGCATGGCCCGATTTAGCCAGCCAGCTGAGTCAGGCCATTAATCTCCACCTGAGGGGGCCCCCACCTGGCCTGATGTCTCCCACCAGAGGGGCCCCCTAGGGGACTGTGCCTGGGAGCTCCCACCTGAGAGGGCCCCTTTGTGACCATGCCTGCCCCCTTCCCTTGACCTACCTCTCTTCCTGCCAGGACATGTTCAGTCACCAGGACATGGGTGGAGGAAAAGTTACAATGTAATGGAGAATAGCATGGCCCATCTCAGCCAGCCAGCTAAACTGGGCCATTCATCTCCACCTGAGGGGGGCCCCACTGTGCCTGGGGGCCCCCACCTGAGGGGACCCCTCCCTGGTAAGTTAGCTGGTTGAAAACCCCTTTGTCGGGCTGAGTAAACTCCGGCAGTTGGTGTGTCTGTGTGCTGTTACTGGATGGAAGGAATAGTAAAGAAGTCATAGGCTGACATGCAATGCAGGTAAGAAAGCCAGTGATTAAAAATTAAAGTGGAGCCATCAGGGGGTGAGGGACAGGCTGGGGTGAGGGGTGGGGAGGGAGATATAGGAACTCAAGTAAAGGTGCAGAGGTACCAGCAGGGAGTCAGATATCCAGCAGGTTTTAGTGTCTCAGAATTCAAGTGGCTATATTGAGTCCATGAGTTTCTGTACCTACTACCTAGGAGGCTGATGAAGTGAAGTTTGTATGCCCTGCTCTGAAAAGTAGTTGGTAAATTCACCTAACTTGATCACCAGAACTGAAGGTGACTTCCTACTAGGGCTGTGCGAGGCTTCAGACGGTGCTTTGGACCTGGAGAAGCTTTGGACACTTTGGCATCCAAAGTAGCATGTCTGGATCAAAGCGCTGGCTTTGTTAGGCTTTCTGAAGTGGTTTGGAGCTTCCGAAACTGTTCGTAACTGCTTCGGAGCCACTTTGGAGATCTGGCCATAGGATATAATGGGAAATCAATGAAATGTCTACAAATTTGTTATGTTTTGTATTATTTGGATGAAACATGCAGGGTTCATAGCTCCTGCTGAGAGCATGAAGTCTGCCAAGTTTCAAGAAGATCGGTGCAAGGGTTTGGGGGGAAATGCACCCCAAATTCTTGAAAGCAAAACTCATGTCATGTGTATGTGTTACAATACAGGGGGGTGAAACCTTCAGGGGTGGTGGCTCCTGGAGAGGTCACAAAGCTTGCCAAGTTTCAAGAAGTTTGGTGCAGGGGTCTAGTGGGGAGCTGCACCTCAAGCTGCAGACAAGCAAAACTCATGCTATGGGTGACATTATGCGTGTTAAAGCTCAGTGGGATGAAAGCTGCAGGGATGGTAGCCCCTGCTGCAGCCATGAAGCCTGCCAGCTGTCACAGAGCTTGGTGCAGGGGGGTTCTGGGGCACCTCTAGCTGCTGACAGACAAAACTCATCACATGGGGTCTTGTGCAACTGACTGTCTCTGTCTTGGGGCATGGGAGACACTACTGCAGGCCTGGCTGCTAAGCTACTGTGTTACCAGTTACCAATCAGTCATGATTCACTCAGGGACCAGCTCAATACACAGTAGCTAGCTAATGTAGCCAGTTAATTACCACTGATTAACACCTACAAAAGCAGAGACTAAGGAGAGGAAATAATCAATACAGATAATCAACTGCCCCAAGACAGAGACAGTCAGTTGCACAAGCACCCATGTAATGAGTTTTGTCTGTCAGCAGCTAGGGGTGCAGGGCCCCAGAACCCCCCACACTGATCCCCTTAACAGGTGGCAGGTGTTGTGGCCTCATCAGGGGCTACCATCCCTGCAGCTTTCACCCTGCTGCACCTTAACTCACACAGGGTCACGCATGTCATGAGTTTTGCTTATCTGCAGCTTGAGGTGCAGTTCCCCACAAACCTCTGCACCAATCTTCTTGAAACTTGGCAGACTTTTTTGGCCTCACCAGAAACTACCATCCCTGCAGTTTTGACCCCCCCTGTGTTGTAACTCATACACATGACATGAGTTTTGCTTTCAAGAACTTGGGGTACAGTTCCCCCTGAACCCCTAAACCAATCTTCTTGAAACTTAGTATAATTCATGGTCTCAGAAGAGGCTACGAACTCTGCAAGTTTAATTCAAATCAGACAAAAAACAACAAAGTTATAGATATTTCATTGATTCCCCATTATACCCTGTGACTGGATCTCCGAGGTGACTCTGAAGCTTCAGCCAGATCAAAGCAGAAACAATCCCGGTCTGGAGCTCCAGATTGGAATGCTGCCATCTGAAGCAGCTGGATCCAAGCCAGATTGGATCACTGCCAACCCGCACAGGCCTACTTCCTACAGCTCAAAACACAAAACCTGCCAAGAATCTCCAGTACCCCCACAAACTGCACACCAGAATCTATCAAAGACAACACTACCCAACTACCTGTGGGGGCACATTCCTCCCCAAAAAGACACTCTGCCTCCATTCTCTCAGACCTGATCCTGAGGAGAAACAATTTACAAACCATTTTTCACAGCCATGCTTATTAACTTCACTTCATCAGCCTCCCAGGTACAGAAACTCATGGAATCAATATAGACAGTGGAATTATGACACTCTACAACCTGCTGGACATCTGATTCCCCAGGTACCTCTGCACTTTTCCCTGTACTGCTGCATCCCCCACCCCAGCCTTCCCCTCACCCCCTGATGCCTTCATTTCCATTTTCACTGTCTGGCTTTCTTACCTGTGTTGCATGCCAGGCCAGCATCTGGCTGCTTTACTATTCTTTCCATTCAGGACCAGCAGATACACCAACTGAAGGCACTTACTCATCCTGACAAAGGGTTTTTCAGCCCAAAAGTTAGCATCCCAGATAGCTAAGCTGAGCTCACCTGAAGCCTAACAACTCCACTGTAACCAGCAAACCTCAGGCCTGTCAAAGATGTAACATGTCTGGGCTTTCTCCAGCCAGGACTGTGTGTGTGTGTGCATTAGCTGAAGTTTATGGTGCCTCCTACCTGCCTTTCACCAGGGGATCCTCAGTCCTGGCATTTATGGGGCTGCTACACTGCCAGCAGTCTCACCAGGCCTCCATGATCCTTACAGGGTGCAGTTTTAGTGATCATGCACAGGACCTGGGGCCTCTTCCTTTCCCATAGTCCCAGCCCATTAATCCAAGTTCATCCTGGCATGGGAGCACAGCAGGAACATGTTCTTCCTCTGCTGGCTGGTGATGCAGTGAGTGCCCCCTCCAGCTCTGAGAGTGGGGCATTAACTGTTTTTTTAAAAATGAAAAAAGGGAATAGGTTCAGATGGAGTGAGGAGGGTGGCACTCACTCTGTCGGGCCCTGGAGCTTGGGGACCCCCAGCAGTAAGAGGTTCACCTTCAAGAACACCAGCTGCTGCATCAAACCAAGATCCAAGCAGGTGAGGTCAGGCATCATGACATCCCCAGCGGTGCTAAACAACCTCTCATTCGGAACACTGGTCAGTGGATAGGACAGGTGCTCACAGGCAACTATGGCCAGATCCAGCCACATCTGTCTGTGGCTTTCCCATTAGGCCAAGGGGTGGCATAGCAGTGCCTCCACATCCTCAGTAAGATAGGCAGCCACCAAGTGCTACCTGCCTGATGCTGGGGTCTGGTGCCTCTGGAACCCACCATAGAAGCCATGTCCTTGGCCCACATTGGCAGTGCCTGTGATGGGGGAGGGGACTGCCTGGTGGATGGCATGCTGGTATGAAACAGTTGATCTCCCTCTTCCATGTACCCCCCCCCTCACCATTCTGCCTCCCTGACTCTCTTCACCAGCACCTCCATCCACTGATTCAGGGTTTGGCTGCTGCATACGCTGCCCTTCACCCTCAAGTCACACATGGTGGCCAGCATGTGGACCGTACTGGACCACAAGAGATCAAGCCCCTTCCTGACGCCCTCCTTCAGCCACTTCACCAGTATGTGGATGTCTGGTGTCAGTGGCTTGCCCCATCCAGGAACATTAATCCCCTGGAAGTTCTCCATTGGGCTCTAAAGTTCCCTAACTTTGGGGATCACCTGGCTAAGGAAGGCATTGGCAGCACTGAGGATCTTGGTGGCTTCAAGGAAGGGCTTGAAAACCACCAAGATCTAGGAGATGTTATCCCACTCAGGGGGCCATTGATCCCAATTTCCCTGAGCAAGGCCATCTCATGGATGGCCTCTTTTGCTCCGCCAGCCTCTCAAGCATCAGGTATGTGGAGTTCCACTGAGTCGCCACGTTCTGCATGATTTTGTGTTGTGGGATGTTCAGCTCTGCCTGTTTGTCCCTCAGCATCTTGCCCCACTTGATACTCCAGTGGAAATAGCCTGCCAACTTCCTCCATTTGGAAATGAGCTTGTTGGAGGTGCTGGCACAGTCACTAGCAGACCTGTCCCCTTCCAAGGAGTCCCTGACAACATGGTGCAACTTGTGTGCTACACAGTGGATGCCAACAAAGTTTGCTTCAAGGACCACCTTGACCATATTGGTCCCATTATTAGTGACCATGAACCTGCAGTTGAGCTCACCCTGCCCAGTGAACCACCCCTGCACAGAGAAGTTCATGGCCCCCATGATCTCTGTTGCCATGTGGGACTCATCCATCACCTCATCTTGAAGGAGAGCCCACTGATGACCTGACTGGTAACAGCTGTGCATTGTGATGGAGATGTTGGCATGATCACCACCCTGGCTGCTCCAGATGTCTGAGGTGAAGTGTAAGGCCACCTGTGGACCTGCCTTGTGCAGTTCCTCCCTTAAGTACTCCCTGCATGCCTCATACAGGGAGGGCAAAACCTTTCTGCTGAAGGTGGTGTGTGCAGGCACTTAGTACAATGGGGCCACAAGTGCCATGAGCCACCTGAACCTTGGCTGTTCAACTAAGAAGAAGGGCTGGACTTCAACAGCAGGCATCTTCCCTATGCTCTGGGTGATCTTGCGCTTGCAACATGCCCCGCTTTCTGTCCACCTTTTTTCCCACTGTTCCAGGGTGGCCTGCCCCTGCTTTGGGGGAACAGGGGCTTTAAAGCAAGAGGAAGACTTCTCTTTGTGTACACTCCCACTGGTGCCAGACTGAGAAGGAGCACAGGCAATGGAGTGGTGCCTGCAGAGATGCATCAGCATCCCTGTGGTGCTCATATGTTTTGTTCCCTTGCCCCAGCTGGCTTTGGCTTGGCAGTGCAGACAAATAGCATATGTAGGATCATCTGCCAGCTCAAAATGATCCCAGACCACACTACCCACTCACTTCTGGGGTGCAGGTGCATGTGTGGATGCTGCAATTTCCCCCTCTTCATCTGGCAGAGGCACAGTAAGAGGAGGAGCAGGATCAGCTGAGCTGCTTGCCTCCACTTCTATGTCAACTTCCTCCAGTGTGCCTTCTGTGGAAGAAGACCTCACTCTAGAGCTAGGGGAAACTTAAGTGGTGTGGAGCACAAACTCAGATGATTCCCCATCCTTCCCCATAAATTCCCTTGCTAAGGCACTGAGATCCAGATCCAGCATGAGCTCTTCCTCTGGCATTGGAAGGCTTAGCATGGGAAGTGAAATAGGGGTGGATTAGGCATCTATGCTAGTGCTGCTGCTGCTGCTTCTTGTTGTCATCATGGTGGTGGCAATGGGGGGTATGGCTGCTGCTCATGGAGGAGGTGCAGTCTCGGGCACAGGCAGTGGCACTGGCACTGCTCCCCTCTCCTTGCTGCTTGTAGAAGCCTCATCCCTTCTAGCTGGAGGAAGGAAGCTGTGTCTCAGTTTGTGGGGTAAAACTTACAGCTCTCCCTCTAACCCCTCTTCTTCCCCTCCCTGAAGGTTGGCCACCTGCCTTTCCACCATGCTTCATGGTGTGTTTCCTGTCTTTCTTTTCTATGGATATATAAATGTATTCAATTTCCTATATAAATTAAAAAATGTAGGTGTGGTGCAATGAAGAAATGTATAAAACCAATAGAAATATTTCTTTCTTCCTATATAAATTCAATAACGTAAGTGTGGTGCAAAGAATAAATGTATAAAAACAAATATAAATATATCTTTCTTCCTATATAGGTTCTATTATGTATGTATGTATGTATGTATGTATGTATCTATGCTGTAAAACTTTAAATGTATAAAAATAAAATATATATGTGTTTGCCTTCCTATATAAATTTAATTCTACAGTAATCCTATCCAATATAAGTATAACATTCAAAAGAATAAATCAATGAATATAATTATAAAATAAAAGCACCTAGCAGAAAAAAAGTATTCTGAAATCCCTCTTGCTAGGATAGCCCAGCCTTGCAAGTAGGGAATCCTTTAGAAGATCAGTGCTAGCCGTACTTGTCTGAGGCTGAGCTGCTGGAACACACAGCTCAGTAAGTGACACCAAGGCAGAAAGCAGGCCAGTTCAAACAATGTGGCCTTTTATGTTGTTTTTTCCATCCTTACCACAGAGCACTGGGATTGGCAGGGACCTCAGGGAATGATGACAGTCATGGACAGCTACAAAGTCAATATGAAAGCAGTCCTTCCCCAACTCTTCCCCTCTCTTCCCCCTCCCTCTCCTTACTTTCTGTTTCCCTGCAGGCAAGGCCAGCTTCAGCTTTGAAACTTGAAATGTTTTGAAAATCTTGAAATGTTTCAACTACCCTCATTTTGTTTTGAGTCTGTTTCAAAGCCCTCTGTTTCATTTCAATTTTGCTGTTTCGCACTTAAAATGAGTGAAAGCAGCATCAAAATGAAACAGCGAGTGAAATTTTGCACAGCCCTGCTAAATATCACTTGGGACACTGTGTAGCAGTGTCCTGCTGACCTTGGACTTTTGGTCATAGTTTTGAAATGGAATGTGATGAAGTTCAGACAGTTTGCAATACTGAAAGAAGTCATGTAACCACTCACTCCAAAGTTTTAAACTACTTGCAAAAAACTGACCATTACGGTGATGCTGCAGCTGTCATCAGGAGATATGTCCACTGCCATGGCATCACACAATGGAGGTTGTGGGGGTCACAGGTGGAGGGTAAATCAGGGGCATGGGGAGACGTACATGGGTGGAGAGGACATACACTATAGGTGGGGGGGGTTGAAGAATTAAGAGCAGGTAGAAAATTAATGGATTATTTCTCTTCCCCATGTTAAAATAATAATTGGTCTGAGTAGACCCATCCTGACCTGAACTCTATGCTGTGAGTGAGGAGGGAGTAGTGAAGGAGGGTAAACAAGAACACACAGCAGCACTTACTGGCTAGAGGCTGGAACACAGTGACCTCTCATGGCAAAGGGGATTAATTAGAAGTCTTTGGAGTCTCTGGCTATTTGCATAAACCAAATCCACAGTTGGAGTGACATAACTGGAAAGTGCCACAAATTAAAACATCTCTGAGTCGTGTTAGTTTAAGGTGCTAAATGGACTTTCGAGTGGCGTGAAATCCCGGGTTGTGCAAACACAAACACAGTTGTGTCGACATAAATGGAAAATATTATTTAATCTACCCATCCCTTTATATGCTGTTTTAAAACTTTTTAGGTCCCTCCCCCAGAGCACTGGGAATGCAAGGGACCTCAGGGCCAGTTGGCAGACACTGACAAGCTACAGATGTCAGTCTGTTTCCCCCTCTTCCCCCTCCCTCTCCTTACTTTACCTTTTCCTGCAAGCCCAGCTTCGAAAACATTCAAAATGCAGAAACATCTTTGAAAGGTTTTGACTTGTTTCATTTAGTTTTGAACATATTGACATGTCTCCTGTTTTGTTTTGGATTCAGAGCTTCAAGCATCAACATGCTCTAAGCATGGCTGAAATGAAACGGTGGTAAAAATTTTCCACGGCCCTACTAAGCACATGCAGTTGGCTAATCACTGGCCAGGCATATGCACATCTACAGACATATGCCTATTTGCATAAGTGTAAGTCAAGATAATGTAGCTGGCCAGGAACCTTGATGAACGGGTGTTAGACACTGTAGGGCCCTCTTATATTTTAGCACAGTAGCCTACTAGGTAGGGCACTTGCCCAGAAGGCAGATTCTACACCCTCCCTACACAGAAAAAGTTTGAAATAGCATTTTTGTGATTTCCCAGCATGGTGTTCTAACCACCATGCCCCAGGGCAGGTATTATCTAGTCCCCTTTTAAGCTCTCTTTTTAAGGGTGACTAGCACCACCATTTTAGGCAAGTGTGGGAAATATGTGGATCCAGAAAGAAAAGAACAAATTTGCAGGTATATGCTTCCTTAAGTAGAAAGGGCTCCTGGGTTGTAGCCTGGACCCTTACTTCTAGTGGGCCAGAAACTCCCAATGTATTTCTTTCCATCCATTTTGTCCAAGCACGACTACATACAAATTACTGTGGCTCAGGTTCAAAAGGAGTGTTGGGAAGGGCACTATATAATACCTAATTTGTGGGGTGATTCGAGCACTATGCTCCAAAATCACACATATGCAGGCTCAATGTCCTTCTGGGGGAAGGGAGTACACAATCTGGGGGCATGTTTTCACATGCTCAGGGGGAGGGGGGTGCTTTAAATAGAGTGTCTTGGAGAACCTCTCTAATTCAAGCTGCACAAGTTCTCATGTATCAGAATCCCCATGCTTCAAAATAGCCATGGGGGTACTTTAACTAAAGCTCATTCAATGAGCTTTAGTTAAAGCACCCCCCACCACTATTTTGAAGGACAGGAACACTGATACACAAGATGTGGAGGCTGGCTGGAGTCCATTAAATAGCACACCAGCTCTGAAGCACTGCAATCTCAGCATGTCAGAGCAGCCTCCTGGCACATCTACAGACACCCTCAATCTCCAACTTCCTGTGCAATTCTCATAACCACTGAGATATTGGAGCTAAAACATGGTAGAGCCCATCTTTGTGATTTTTCTGAACAGTGCTTTAATCCCCTTTCACCTCTGCCCTTTTTGGACTGATATGCTGTTACGTCTCAGCTCTGTATTCTTGGGCAATCGGGGCACAGGATACAGTCTGTCTGACTCACAAAGGACTCACCCCCCCTCCCCTCCTCTACCTAAACGAAACTGATTAAGATGCAGTGAGAGACGCACCTAAGACCCTCACCAGATAAGGGTGACAAGAGTGAATCAACTGCCCTAGGTCTCATTTACATCCGAGATGGAAAACAGAAAGCCTGAAGCAGAGACTGCAGTGAATTCTGGGACCAGAGAAGCAGGAGAGCGCTGCATGATGGGGAATCTGTGCTTCCAATGTTAATCAACCCATGTTCACACACACCCAGCTCAGCATTTATCAGACCAGTTCTAATCTGGATTTGCTAAGGACTTTTCCCCCCCCAGACACACACACACAGCTCTAAGTTTAATAGGCATCTCGGGCCGTACATTCCCCGGTCCCACTATGGGAGGCCTATTTAAACTTGATTGACTAAAACTCGGTTGCCGGGTTAGGGAATGCTGAGGCAAGAGACCGAGTCAGAGGGGGTATGGGCAACATTTGAACAATGGTTAAGCGTTCATCACAGCATCCAGCCTGCTGGAGCCCTAATCCCAGGTGTTGTCATATCTTTCCTGAGACGACTGGTGGGAGTCCTCTCCACAAAAGGTTATGAGTACCCCAATAATTGTCTTAAGTCTGTTAAAAAACTATAGTAAGATCTGGAAAAGTCATGCTAAGCTGAGGCTTGTGCACAACAAGTAAAAATCCAAAATCCTGATGCTGCAAGCTATCTATTGTTCCTGAAGAAACCATGAGATATCCCATCAGTATATCTGCCACCCATAGGAATTTCAAGCTGGCTCCCAAGTATTTGGGTTACTCCCTAATCTTAAGTGTTTCCTGATTATCAATCAGTTTCCTGAGATGGTCCAAACCAGATAACCCCTTGTCAATAGAAAAGACAATGATTTACACTACTGAGGGTGCTTCGAAGCAGCTAAACTGAGGGTATAAAAATCTGTAAGTGTGTGTGCTGCTAGAGGGAGAAGAGGAAGAGGAAAAGGAAGGAAAAGAAGTAGAAGCAGGAGGAAAGAAGGAGAAGAAGAAAACCCCTGTGCTGACACCATCCCCTGTCGTTCTTGGGACGCTGGAAGAACAGATCATCTCTCTCTTCAAGGATTGTGCTACAGACTGTGCCTGTCAGCTTTGCAGCCTGAGTACCGTGGACTAGGTGAGATCCCAGCGTTCTCTGTCTTCTTTCTAGGCATAAACTTCTGAACCTGAACTGTACCCGTTAAGCTTGAGCTAAGTTTCCCCAAATACTTAGTGAAACCAGGGTAGTATTGTCACTGTTGGTGTTTGTTTTTCCTTTGCATGTCTATTACTACTAGTACTATTATATATTTCATATGCTTAGCAATAAATAACTTTTATAGTCAAACTGGTAGTAGTTGGGTATATTTTTCCTTCTCTGCTTCTCTTTCCTCCCATGCTCTGCAGCAACGCTTCTTTTACCTATGCTAAAGATCCCTGTGAAGCCCAAATTATTGTGGGGTCTGCTCATCAAGAGGCCAAAGATTGGGACGTGCTGAGTTTGAAACACATAAGGGGATCAGCTTGTACAGGCTGATTGACCCAGTTTGACTCAGACGTGCCCTTATGAACTGAATGCTGGCCCATGAGGGTGTCAGCTGGACACCCAGCCGGATTCAGAGGGATTCTGTTTACCTGTGTGCTTGTGTCTGACTGCATTTTATTGTTGCTCTTATGAACTGATTCTTGGCATATGAGGGTGTCAGCCTGTCCATGCTGATCAGCCCGGCCAGGTCAGGCGTGTCACGTTAATTTGTGTGTGTTTGTGTGTATGACTGATTTGGTGACTGGAGGAACCCAGCCCATTGAGATTGAGTCCTGCAAGATAGCTCCACTGGGGGTGAGGGCTTGCAGAAGGGAGAAATACAGCTCCGTATAGTAACACAAGCAGCACATTGACAGAATCACCAAGACCCTAGAAACTATCCCTAATAAATGAGCACACCCCAAAGTAATGGGCAAATTTGGTAACAATGCATACTGGCCAAAGCAGCGCACAGCCTACTATGAATATTGTTTCTTGACACACACCCTTGGCATCAGCTTTGCAGAGAAAATAGAATTATAGTCTGTTAACATGCCACGTATGCAACTAGAAAACTCCCATTTAGGTGCACACAGGGAAATATAATTCTGTCCTAACTAAATATTTCTGGAGCACCTAGAATAATGAACCTGATAGGAGCTACTGGGCATGTCTACACATGCATTTACAGTGGCTTAAATTTACTGTGTGACTCATACTTACCCCTCCTATGTAAATTGGTTCCTGAATTAATGGGGATGAATGAGGGTGCTTGAGAGTCAATGGCAGTAGGTCCCTCTGAATGACTGAACCATCAACTCAAAAACCCAACCATCACCCTGTATTAACCCTCCCTGGCTCAAAATTTGGAAGACAAAGACTGCTGCAGAAGCCACCCATCCCACCATTACAGACACCTGAAACGGCATGTCCTGACCTGGAATGCACACGCTCAGTGTACCAGGGGCTAGCCCTTGCCTGGGAAGGCCCTCTGCCACTGGGGTCATAGGAGGTCTGCCTCTATAAAAGGAGGCAGTGAAGATAGCCCCAGTGGGAATGCTATTTTCCAGCTGGACCAGACTAGCTCCATGTCACACCACCTATCCACCTCAGAGGCCCTGCCGACAACCCCCTCAGGACAACACCAAGCTGAAAGAGACCCCAACTGGCCATCAAGGATCAACTTTCAGCCTGGGATAGGTAGATATCACCCACACACTTCCCCCTACAATTTGGACTCTCTCTCTCTCTCTCTCTCCAGCTGGACTTCAGCCCCTGCCCCAAGCCTCTATAAACCCTACTGCCAGTGTGTGTGCATGTGTGTGTGTTGGGGAAAACTTGTCCCAGGGTTCATTAGGCGGAGGCTCAGACGAACAACAACATAAGTTTAAAGACTTGATTTATTAAAGAATGCATTCTGAACAGACAAGTGCCCCAAGAGGAAATTGTCTATTGTTCTACTTCGCGCGCAGTTTGATTATATAGCAAGTATGATATAGGAAGTATGACATCATATAAATAGTAACAGATGCATCAATCCATTAATAGCCACACT